>NC_041385.1:772536911-772557391 GCF_002162155.2 Triticum dicoccoides
TATTTCTGTTAATAAAATCATTCGATAAATTGCTCATATTTCCAACAATCCAAAAACCTTATTATAGGCAATTTACCCCAAGTGGTTTTGCTGCTTCCATGAGACCTCCTATGTTTGAGGGTATCCACTATAAGAGGTGGCGCGTGAGAGCAGTCTTATGGTTTCAAACCATGAGTTGCTATGACGCCACTCTTGGCAAACCTGAAGGAGAGCAAGATGCCCAACAGGCACAAGCTTTTCAGAAAGTGGATACCTTGTTTAAGGCTGCTCTCTTGAGTGTTCTTGGTGAGAACATAGTTGATGCTTATGCGTCAATTGATAATGAAAAAGATATGTGGGATGCACTCGAGGCCAAGTTTGGGGTCTCGGATGCTGGCACTGAGCTGTACATCATGGGGCAATTCTATGACTACAGGATGACTAAAGAGCGCTCCGTGGTTGAGCAAGCTCATGAGATACAGTCATTTGCTAGAGAACTTGAGCACTTCAATTGTATCCTACCGGACAAGTTTATTGCCGGATGTATCATCACTAAGCTTCCTCCCTCGTGGAGGAACTTTGCTACCTCACTGAAGCATAAGAGGCAGGAGTTTTCCGTTCTGGATCTCATTGGTACTCTTGATGTGGAAGAAAAGGCGAGAGCGAAGGAAAACTATGCTCGAGGTATTGAGGGAGGTTCTAGTGCCAATCTGGTATAGAAGAAGAACTTCCAGCCCCACAAGTTCAAGAACAAGGGCAAGTTTGATGGTAAAGCAAAGTTTGATGGGAAGAACAAGGTTGTGCAGCACACAAACATCAAGAAGAAGAATGACAAGAAGAAAGGTGTTTGTCATGTGTGTGGAGATCCTGATCATTGGGCTCCTTGTTGCCCCACTCGTTATACAAGCGTCTTCCTGGGAAAGGCGGCAAGACCGCTAATGTTGTCATTGGAGACACTGACATGAAGGATGCTGGGTATGGTATATTTCCCACTATTCTTTCAGTATGTCATTCTCCTGATTGGTTGATTGACACGGGTGCTAATGTTCATGTATGCGGTGATATTTCCATGTTTTTGTCTTATCAGACCGCAGGGACTTCAACCATGCTGATGGGCAACGGTTCAAGTGCTTCTGTTCATGGTGTTGGCACAGTCGATCTGAAGTTTACTTCCGGGAAGATCGTGCGGCTGAAGAACGTGCATTATGTCCCCTCCGTCAATAAAATCTTGTTAGCGGATCTCTTCTGTGTAGAGATGGCTACAAGCTTGTCTTTGAGTCGAATAAATTTGTAATCTCCAAGTATGGAACCTTTGTTGGTAAAGGCTATGAGTCAGGAGGCCTGTTTCATTTATCCTTATCAGACGTTTGCAATAAAGTTTGTTAATCATAATTGCAACAATAGTGAATCAAATGTGTGGCATTCACGTCTTTGTCATGTTAACTTTGGTTGCATGTCGCGACTAGCGAAGTTGAACGTAATCCCTAGTTTGACCACTGTCAAGAGATCTAAGTGTCAAGTGTGTGTGCAAGCTAAGTAACCTCGTAAGTCTCACGTGACTGCGGAGACGAGAAATCTTGCACCACTAGAACTTATACATTCAGATCTATGTGAAATGAATGGTGTTTTGACAAAAGGTGGAAAGAAATATTTTATGACATTAATTGATGACTCCAGTAGATATTGCCGTGTGTATCTTCTGAAATCTAAGGATGAGGCTTTGAACTTTTTCAAGATCTATAAAGCCGAAGTGGAAAACCAACTTGATCGAAAAATCAAGAGGCTTAGGTCCGACCGTGGTGGAGAGTATTTTTCTAATGAATTTGATGCTTTTTGTGCGGAACATGGTATAATCCATGAGAGGACGCCTCCCTACTCACCTCAGTCAAATGGGGTGGCCGAAAGAAAGAACCGTACTCTAACTGATTTGGTTAACGCCATGTTAGACACATCGGGTCTCTCCAAGGCATGGTGGGGGGAGGCGATATTGACAGCATGTCATGTCCTAAATCGAGTCCCCACAAAGAACAAAGATATAACTCCATTCGAGGAATGGGAGAAGAAAAGGTTAAAACTCTCTTATCTGCGAACATGGGGTTGTTTGGCGAAAGTCAATGTTCCAATTCCAAAGAAGCGGAAGCTTGGACCAAAGACTGTGGATTGTGTTTTCCTGGGATATGCTTTTCATAGCATTGGCTATAGATTCTTGGTTGTAAAATCTGAGGTACCTGACATGCATGTCGGTACGATCATGGAGTCGAATGATGCGACTTTCTTTGAAGATATCTTTCCCATGAAGGATATGGCTACCTCATCTAATCAGGAGATGCCTAGTTCATCGAATCAGGAACCAGTTACAATTACCGAACCTGCCATTTCGATAGAACACTTTGAAAGCCTTGTGGAGGAGAACAATGAAGTTCCCACTAGGAGCAAGAGACAGAGGACAGCAAAGTCCTTTGGTGATGATTTTCTTGTGTATCTCATAGATGATACTCCCAGTTCTATTTCGGAGGCCAATGCATCGGAAGATGCTGAATACAGGAAGGAAGCGGTTCGTAGCGAGATGGATTCCATCTTGGCGAATGAAACTTGGGAGATAACTGATCGTCCTTATGGGTGCAAACCTATAGGATGCAAATGGGTATTCAAGAAGAAGCTTAGGCCTGATGGTACTATCAAAAAGTACAAGGCTCGGCTCGTGGCTAAGGGTTATACCCAAAAGGAAGGTGAAGACTTCTTTGATACTTACTCACCTGTGGCTCGACTGACCACTATTCGAGTTCTACTTTCACTAGCTGCCTCACATGGTCTTCTCGTTCATCAAATGGATGTTAAGACTGCTTTCCTAAATGGAGAGTTGGATGAGGATATTTATATGGAACAACCAGATGGGTTTGTAATAGATGGTCAGGAAGGGAAAGTGTGCAAGTTGCTGAAGTCTTTGTATGGACTCAAGCAAGCACTCAAACAGTAGCAGGAGAAGTTCGAAAGAACTTTAACAGCCACAGGCTTTGTTGTGAACGAAGCTGACAAATGTGTGTACTATCGCCATGGTGGGGGCGAGGGAGTTATGCTTTGCTTGTATGTTGATGACATACTGATTTTCGGAACAAATCTGAATGTTATTAAGGAGGTCAAGGATTTCCTATCTCTCTGTTTTGAGATGAAGGATTTAGGAGTGGCTGATGTCATTCTGAACATCAAGTTGTTGAGAGATGATAATGGTGGCATTACATTGCTTCAATCTCACTATGTGGAAAAGATCTTGAGTCGCTTTGGCTATAGTGACTGCAAGCCCTCTCCAACACCATATGATGCTAGCGTGCTGCTTTGAAAGAATCGAAGAATTGCTAGAGATCAATTGAAGTATTCTCAGATTATTGGCTCGCTTATGTACTTAGCCAGTGCTACAAGACCTGACATCTCTTCTGCTGTTAGCAAACTGAGTCGGTTTGTCTCAAAACCAGGAGATGTGCATTGGAAAGCTCTAGAGAGTTTTGCATTATTTGAAAGGCACTGCGAATTATGGAATTCACTACACCAGGCACCCAAAGGTGCTTGAAGGGTATAGTGACTCAAACTGGATCTCAGATGCTGATGAGATAAAGGCCACGAGCGGATATGTATTCACTCATGGAGGTGGCGCTGTTTCTTGGAAGTCTTGCAAGCAGACCATCTTAACGAGGTCAACAATGGAAGCAGAACTCACATCACTAGATACAGCTACGGTCGAAGCAGATTGGCTTCGTCGGCTCTTGAATGACTTGCCGGTAGTTGAGAAACCTTTATCCTTATGAACTGTGACAATCAAACTGTGATCACTAAAGTGAGTAGCTCAAAGGATAACATGAAGTCATCAAGACACGTTCAGAGAAGGTTAAAGTCTGTCAGGAAAATGAAAAACTCTGGAGTTATTGCATTGGATTATATCCAAACATCTAAAAATCTGGCAGATCCTTTTACTAAGGGTCTATCACGTAATGTGATAGATAATGCATCGAGGGAGATGGGTATTTTTCGATAAAGGGTGGATTTTATTAACTCAAAATGAACCATCAAGTGAATACAAACACAATGAGCCCACACCCGACCTCTGCATAGCTAGGATGCACACAGCCAACACCAACGCACACACATAAAAATCACACCGGCAACTAGCAAAGTCAAACATGACAGAAGCTATGCCTTAGTGGACTAAAAAAAAGAAAAAGAATACATGAGACCCACAATATGAGTTGTTCATAGTGGTAACCTATTCTTTCTGATCGGAGATCCCGTGAATCAGATGTGGAAGACAAGTTGTTGATCAACTGGGAGGAGAGTACCCTTATTGTTAAAATACCACTCCATGAAGATGCAATACTCTCCTAATCTGCATGGCAGGTTGATGTATATCGTAATGTGTTCTAAGTGGCTCTTTGAAGCAGAGATGTTGTCCTGCAGAACATCTTTTGAAGAACGCACCTATATGAGTCTGATTATTAAACGTCGCAATCTATGAGAGTAGGGTTCTCTCTAGTAAACTCATGAAAGGTCTCGGAGTATGACGCATAAGCTCCACCCGCGGGGAAGACCCACGGTAGCCACGTATCGGTCAAGGCTTTATGTGAAGCTAGATTCGCAGAAAACTTGCAGTTCAAGGCCCAGTCCACTGTTCAAGTTGCTTACTAGTGTAGCATAGGGTTCTAGGTGGAAGTTCAACTTAACAGTCTCCACTGCAATACCGGTATATAAAACAGTGTTTTGGAACCAAAGGCAAATTTTGTGTGCCTCTGGGATCTGGTGGGGATTGCTGGAATTTTTGTCTATTTGAGCCTAGCCCAATAGCAGTTTCAGAAATTCCTAATAAATCCTAGAGGCCCACGCAGCCCATTCGTGCAAGGCAAGAGGTGGAACTAAAGTTTAGTCCCACATTGCTAGTTTAGAGGGAGTTGGACCTCTTTATAAGGGAGGCTCCTTCCCCACTTGTATGAGCATGAGAACAAGAGGGACATCCACGCGCGCTCCTCCTCCGCCGCCCTCCTCGCCATGCCTCGTCACGACACGCCACGGGTTGCGGGAATGAGCCGAGCCGATGTCTAAATTTTTGCCACGCACTATGGGTATACGAAAGGTCACACGGAAGGTGAAAAGTTTTTGCGATAGTGGAGTTTGAATCCGAACGGTGCAGCCCTTCGGCTGCTGGTTGTTCGCTTCGTCTTTGTCTCTTAGTTTCACCTTCCGTCGCTGCCCTCTCGCCTCCTTCTCTTGCGCCTATAAAAGGGAGGTCGCTCCTCTCAGAGAGATGCACCAGAACTTCTTCTTCCTCTCGCCACCGGTTCCTGAGCACTGCGCTGCTACGATCTTGCCCATCCCGGCTTGCGGCGTGCACCGCAGGTCGGGACAGTAGGCCTCCAAAACCGCACCTTTTGAGTCATGTACAGGACAAGGGTGATAAGGTTTTTGGGGAGCGCTCTGCGCGACTACCTACTTCTTCGTCACGGACGCCCCAGACTCTGACGACTACTTCCCCGACAACGACTACTTCCCCGACGTCGACAACCTCCTCGACGACATGGAGGACATCGACCCCAAGTCCAGTGCCTCTGCTCCTACTGTTGTTCCGTACGTATTCGTATCTTTCCTGTTAGAAGTCCTGCAACAGTTCCTTGTTCTAGTGTTTGCCCTAGACATGTTAGGCTCTACTTCAGATATGCATCTTGTTCTACTGTCTGCTCTAGAGATGATCGGTTCTAGCTCATATATGCAGATATTATTTACCTTCTCTTTGTCAAATCGCATGGCTTGTTTTATCACTGCTATACTAGTCATGCTTTATCTAGTATTTCTGTTAATAAAATCATTCGGTAAATTGCTCATATTTCCAACAATCCAAAAACCTTATTATAGGCAATTTACCCCAAGTGGTTTTGCTGCTTCCATGAGACCTCCTATGTTTGAGGGTATCCACTATAAGAGGTGGCGCGTGAGAGCAGTCTTATGGTTTCAAACCATGAGTTGCTATGACGCCACTCTTGGCAAACCTGAAGGAGAGTAAGATGCCCAACAGGCACAAGCTTTTCAGAAAGTGGATACCTTGTTTAAGGCTGCTCTCTTGAGTGTTCTTGGTGAGAACATAGTTGATGCTTATGCGTCAATTGATAATGGAAAAGATATGTGGGATGCACTCGAGGCCAAGTTTGGGGTCTCGGATGCTGGCACTGAGCTGTACATCATGGGGCAATTCTATGACTACAGGATGACTAAAGAGCGCTCCGTGGTTGAGCAAGCTCATGAGATACAGTCATTTGCTAGAGAACTTGAGCACTTCAATTGTATCCTACCGGACAAGTTTATTGCCGCAGGTATCATCACTAAGCTTCCTCCCTCGTGGAGGAACTTTGCTACCTCACTGAAGCATAAGAGGCAGGAGTTTTCCGTTCTGGATCTCATTGGTACTCTTGATGTCGAAGAAAAGGCGAGAGCGAAGGAAAACTGTCCTCGAGGTATTGAGGGAGGTTCTAGTGCCAATCTGGTATAGAAGAAGAACTTCCAGCCCCACAAGTTCAAGAACAAGGGCAAGTTTGATGGTAAAGCAAAGTTTGATGGGAAGAACAAGGTTGTGCAGCACACAAACTTCAAGAAGAAGAATGACAAGAAGAAAGGTGTTTGTCATGTGTGTGGAGATCCTGATCATTGGGCTCCTTGTTGCCCCACTCGTTATACAAGCGTCTTCCTGGGAAAGGCGGCAAGACCGCTAATGTTGTCATTGGAGACACTGACATGAAGGATGCTGGGTATGGTATATTTCCCACTATTCTTTCAGTATGTCATTCTCCTGATTGGTTGATTGACACGGGTGCTAATGTTCATGTATGCGGTGATATTTCCATGTTTTTGTCTTATCAGACCGCAGGGACTTCAACCATGCTGATGGGCAACGGTTCAAGTGCTTCTGTTCATGGTGTTGGCACAGTCGATCTGAAGTTTACTTCCGGGAAGATCGTGCGGCTGAAGAACGTGCATTATGTCCCCTCCGTCAATAAAATCTTGTTAGCGGATCTCTTCTGTGTAGAGATGGCTACAAGCTTGTCTTTGAGTCGAATAAATTTGTAATCTCCAAGTATGGAACCTTTGTTGGTAAAGGCTATGAGTCAGGAGGCCTGTTTCATTTATCCTTATCAGACGTTTGCAATAAAGTTTGTTAATCATAATTGCAACAATAGTGAATCAAATGTGTGGCATTCACGTCTTTGTCATGTTAACTTTGGTTGCATGTCGCGACTAGCGAAGTTGAACGTAATCCCTAGTTTGACCACTGTCAAGAGATCTAAGTGTCAAGTGTGTGTGCAAGCTAAGTAACCTCGTAAGTCTCACGTGACTGCGGAGACGAGAAATCTTGCACCACTAGAACTTATACATTCAGATCTATGTGAAATGAATGGTGTTTTGACAAAAGGTGGAAAGAAATATTTTATGACATTAATTGATGACTCCACTAGATATTGCCGTGTGTATCTTCTGAAATCTAAGGATGAGGCTTTGAACTTTTTCAAGATCTATAAAGCCGAAGTGGAAAACCAACTTGATCGAAAAATCAAGAGGCTTAGGTCCGACCGTGGTGGAGAGTATTTTTCTAATGAATTTGATGCTTTTTGTGCGGAACATGGTATAATCCATGAGAGGACGCCTCCCTACTCACCTCAGTCAAATGGGGTGGCCGAAAGAAAGAACCGTACTCTAACTGATTTGGTTAACGCCATGTTAGACACATCGGGTCTCTCCAAGGCATGGTGGGGGGAGGGGATATTGACAGCATGTCATGTCCTAAATCGAGTCCCCATAAAGAACAAAGAGATAACTCCATTTGAGGAATGGGAGAAGAAAAGGTTAAAACTCTCTTATCTGCGAACATGGGGTTGTTTGGCGAAAGTCAATGTTCCAATTCCAAAGAAGCGGAAGCTTGGACCAAAGACTATGGATTGTGTTTTCCTGGGATATGCTTTTCATAGCATTGGCTATAGATTCTTGGTTGTAAAATCTGAGGTACCTGACATGCATGTCGGTACGATCATGGAGTCGAATGATGCGACTTTCTTTGAAGATATCTTTCCCATGAAAGATATGGCTACCTCATCTAATCAGGAGATGCCTAGTTCATCGAATCAGGAACCAGTTACAATTACCGAACCTGCCATTTCGATGGAACACTTTGAAAGCCCTGTGGAGGAGAACAATGAAGTTCCTACTAGGAGCAAGAGACAGAGGACAGCAAAGTCCTTTGGTGATGATTTTCTTGTGTATCTCATAGATGATACTCCCAGTTCTATTTCGAAGGCCTATGCATCGGAACATGCTGAATACAGGAAGGAAGCGGTTCGTAGCGATATGGATTCCATCTTGGCGAATGAAACTTGGAGATAACTGATCGTCCTTATGGGTGCAAACCTATAGGATGCAAATGGGTATTCAAGAAGAAGCTTAGGCCTGATGGTACTATCAAAAAGTACAAGGCTCGGCTCGTGGCTAAGGGTTATACCCAAAAGGAAGGTGAAGACTTCTTTGATACTTACTCACCTGTGGCTCGACTGACCACTATTCGAGTTCTACTTTCACTAGCTGCCTCACATGGTCTTCTCGTTCATCAAATGGATGTTAAGACTGCTTTCCTAAATGGAGAGTTGGATGAGGAAATTTATATGGAACAACCAGATGGGTTTGTAATAGATGGTCAGGAAGGGAAAGTGTGCAAGTTGCTGAAGTTTTTGTATGGACTCAAGCAAGCACCCAAACAGTGGCATGAGAAGTTCGAAAGAACTTTAACAGCCGCAGGCTTTGTTGTGAACGAAGCTGACAAATGTGTGTACTGTCGCCATGGTGGGGTGAGGGAGTTATGCTTTGCTTGTATGTTGATGACATACTGATTTTCGGAACAAATCTGAATGTTATTAAGGAGGTCAAGGATTTCCTATCTCGCTGTTTTGAGATGAAGGATTTAGGAGTGGCTGATGTCATTCTGAACATCAAGTTGTTGAGAGATGATAATGGTGGGATTACATTGCTTCAATCTCACTATGTGGAAAAGATCTTGAGTCGCTTTGGCTATAGTGACTGCAAGCCCTCTCCAACACCATATGATGCTAGCGTGCTGCTTTGAAAGAATCGAAGAATTGCTAGAGATCAATTGAAGTATTCTCAGATTATTGGCTCGCTTATGTACTTAGCTAGTGCTACAAGACCTGACATCTCTTCTGCTGTTAGCAAACTGAGTTGGTTTGTCTCAAAACAAGGAGATGTGCATTGTAAAGCTCTAGAGAGTTTTGCGTTATTTGAAAGGCACTGCGAATTATGGAATTCACTACACCGGGCACCCAAAGGTGCTTGAAGGGTATAGTGACTCAAACTAGATCTCGGATGCTGATGAGATAAAGGCCACGAGCGGATATGTATTCACTCATGGAGGTGGCGCTGTTTCTTGGAAGTCTTGCAAGCAGACCATCTTAACGAGGTCAACAATGGAAGCAGAACTCACATCACTAGATACAGCTACGGTCGAAGCAGATTGGCTTTGTCGGCTCTTGAATGACTTGCCGGTAGTTGAGAAACCTTTATCCTTATGAACTGTGACAATCAATGAGCCCACACCCGACCTCTGCATAGCTAGGATGCACACAGCCAACACCAACGCACACACACGAAAATCACACCGGCAACTAGCAAAGTCAAACATGACAGAAGCTATGCCTTAGTGGACTAAAAAAAAGAAAAATAATACATGAGACCCACAATATGAGTTGTTCATAGTGGTAACCTATTCTTTATGATCGGAGATCCCGTGAATTAGATGTGGAAGACAAGCTGTTGATCAACTGGGAGGAGAGTACCCTTATTGTTAAAATACCACTCCATGAAGATGCAATACTCTCCTAATCTGCATGGCAGGTTGATGTATATCTTAATGTGTTCTAAGTGGCTCTTTGAAGCAGAGATGTTGTCCTGCAGAACATCTTTTGAAGAACGCACCTATATGAGTCTGATTATTAAACGTCGCAATCTATGAGAGTAGGTTTCTCTCTAGTAAACTCATGAAAGATCTCGGAGTATGACGCATAAGCTCCACCCGCGGGGAAGACCCACGGTAGCCACGTATCGGTCAAGGCTTTATGTGAAGCTAGATTCGTAGAAAACTTGCAGTTCAAGGCCCAGTCCACTGTTCAAGTTGCTTACTAGTGTAGCATAGGGTTCTAGGTGGAAGTTCAACTTAACAGTCTCCACTGCAGTACCGGTATATATAACAGTGTTTTGGAATCAAAGGCAAATTTTGTGTGCCTCTGGGATCTGGTGGGGGATTGCTGGAATTTTTGTCTATTTGGGCCTAGCCCAATAGCAGTTTCAGAAATTCCTAATAAATCCTAGAGGCCCATGCAGCCCATTCGTGCAAGGCAAGAGGTGGAACTAAAGTTTAGTCCCACATTGCTAGTTTAGAGGGAGTTGGACCTCTTTATAAGGGAGGCTCCTTCCCCACTTGTATGAGCATAAGAACAAGAGGGACATCCACGCGCGCTCCACCTTCGCCGCTCGCCTCGCCACGCCTCGTGACGACGCGCCGCGCCGCGCCGTGGGTTGCGGGAATGAGACGAGCCGATGTCTAAATTTTTGCCACGCACTACGGGTGTACGAAAGTTCACACCGAAGCTGAAAAGTTTTTGCGATAGTGGAGTTTGAATGCGAACGGTGCAGCCCTTCAGCTAATGGTTGTTCGCTTCGTCTTCGGCTCTTCGTTTCACCTTCCGTCGCTGCCCTCTCACCTCCTTCTCTTGCGCCTATAAAAGGGAGGTCGCTCCTCTCACAGAGATCTACCAGAACTTCTTCTTCCTCTCGCCAGCGGTTCCTGAGCACTACGCTGCTACGATCTTCCCCATCCCGGCTTGCGGCGTGCACCGCAGGTCGGGACAGTAGGCCTCCGAAACCGCACCTTTTGAGTCCTGTATGGGAGAAGGGTGATAAGGTTTTTGGGGAGCGCTCTGCGCGACTACTGACTTCTTCGTCACGGACGCCCCGGACTCCGACGACTACTTCCCCGACGACGACTACTTCCCCGACGTCGACAACCTCCTCGACGACATGGAGGACACCGACCCCAAGTCCAGTGCCTCTGCTCCTGCTGCTGTCCTGTACGTATTCGCATCTTTCCTGTTAGAAGTCCTGCAACAGTTCCTTGTTCTAGTGTTTGCCCTAGACATGTTAGGCTCTACTTCAGATATGCATCTTGTGCTACTGTCTGCTCGATGATCGGTTCTAGCTCATATATGCAGATATTATTTACCTTCTCTTTGTCAAATCGCATGGCTTGTTTTATCACTGCTATACTAGTCATGCTTTATCTAGTATTTCTGTTAATAAAATCATTCGGTAAATTGCTCATATTTCCAACAGGTTTCAGCTCAAAAGGGTACTAATTGATTACCACACCTATTGTCTTTAGTTTTGATTTTTCATAAACTTCTACTACATGTTTCTTTTATAAACTGTACTGATTACTGCAATTGCACGGAGATGTTGGAAACCTTCACAAACAGGATCAATATCTTCACTGAAGGAATGGTGCTAGAGAAACCAGGTTTAGCAACTAGCATGGAACCATCCTGTTAAGTATAGAAATAGATGTATGTGACCAGGTCATTGATTTCGAAAAATAGATGTGTCATTTACTCTTATGTCCTGAGCACACTATGTATGAAGTGGACACATGGATAATCAGCTCTGTCCAACTTGTAATGGGATTATCATAGCCTTGTGCTTACTATTGCAATGGAATAGTAATAATGCAATATGTATGGACACATGGATAATCAGTTCCTGTCGTCCCTGTCGTTTCTCCAAGTATTTTATTTCAATTCCATTGCAATACGTTTTTCACATGTGTCCATAGTAATAATGCATGTATTCCTTTCGTCCCTGTCGTTTCTCCAAGTATTTTATTTCAATTCCATTGCAATACGTTTTTCACATGCATTGCACGAAGAACTATTAGATAACTTGGTTATAATGTGGGCCATGTGCTTGCTCGATTATGGGTGGGGACTGGGGAGAGCTCCTGAGGATCGTATGGAACTAGTTCTGCTGATGGATGCGACTGACCAGGAACAGCGCCGGATTCTATGCCTCTCAGCTGGGTGTTAGGGTCTTGAGAGATTGTAGTGTCTGCATCTGTGTTGAGAGATACTATATGTAGGTTTAGGTTGTATCTTTAGTTGCTACTAGTGTTAGGGTCTGTGGCTGTTTCTTCTGCTGTCTGCATCTGTGTTTGAACTTGCAATAAAATTCCCTGCAAAACTTCACTTGCAGCCCAGTTGCTGGAAAAAGACCTGGCTGGCTGTTGCAGGCCCAGCCCGGGAGCCTAAAACTTTGTTACTATGTGGTTTCATTCTAATATAAATGGAGTCAAGGGAAACCCCTTTTTGTTATAAAAAAAGTATAGTAGTTATAATGCTTTTATCGTATAAGCTTTCACTGATTTCATAACAAATACGTGAATGAATTCTGATTGTTTTCAGAAAAACACGTTCACATCGATTCCCATGAATGAATACACACGAAATATCTAAGGATTTCAAACATTTACACAAATTTCAGTCATTTTTACAAGTGAGTTCAACCATGTTTTGCTGGGTTTCAGAAACATCTCATCTTGTTTTCAAAGAAGTTCAGAAACGTTTCGACAAAATTCATACTGATTTTCCCAACTGTTTTTGGGCAATTCATACTAATGTCGCACTGGCGTTGGAGATGGAGTCGCGGTGGGCTGTTGGTGCCGGGAACGTCCGGCGCACCAGCTACCACAGTCCCCTGAGATCTTACAAAGTTTCAGTTGTTTTTTCTTCCTCCTTATATAGCTTCCCGTTGTGATCTGTACGTGCTGTGTTTGGGTATTTGTATTTGATGATGCCTCTGCTACTATTTTAGCAGCGTAGCATTCCATTTATTGCTTGTCGTTCTGGCTGTATTCCGCTGCTTGTCGTAATTAATTGTATTGGTTTCAAATCACATCCCCTTGTGCAAATTTCCAACAGGTCAGATTTCAGAAAAATGCAGCTTATATGAATCAGAGACGGGCAATGGAGTCTGGAAGAGGTTACAACAATAGCAGTGATTACAAGTATACCCTACTACGTCAGCTACCTTAGTCTTATTGGTTAACCACCAGGTTTATTTGTAGTAGTACAGTATGATCTAAGTACATGATTGTTAATCAACACAGTTAACAGAACTGCCTAAGAAAACACAGTTAACACAATTGTTCTGCTGGTGCGATTGTATGCAGCACCCACGCCTACTGGGCCTGCAAAACATCGTTTGCAGCACAGTATCACAAATTCGGGGAAGGTTGGACAGAGCTATATCAAAGGGTAGATGGAATCAAGGTTTTGGTTACCGAATGAGGTAATTTTACCGAGGGGGACTGATAAATGTGGTTACCACGGTTACCGAGAAATACCGACAAATACCGAGAATATTTCGAGCGAATTTTATAGTTGAATTTTGAATTCAAATAAGAAAATGAACGAATATTCAAACCAGAGACCTCTCAAAACAGGAACTAGGTTGCTACCAACATGCCATAACCAACTTTCATTGCATTAATTAGACCCTACATACCTTACTGTAAATCGAGTGTTTAAATTCAAAAATTTCAAAAAAATGGTATTTTTTGCTCGGTATGACGATTTACCGAGGGGCACGGAAATACGTGGTAACCATGGGAAATCTTGAAATTTCGACTGGTAACCAAAACCTTGGATGGAATGAGATGTTCCCTGATGCAAAAGTGGAACACCTAGCTAGACTACCACAAATCGGATCATCGTCTGTTACTCTTGCATCTGGAAGAGGAAGTAGCCCAGGCATCAGATGGGCCCGCTGTTCTCAGGTTCGAGGCCCGTTGGCTCAGAGAAGCAAACTTTCGAACGGTTGTGGAAGAAGCCTGGCAGGGGTTAGATCCACAAGATCAGACCGTGGACTTAGCAGGGAAACTAGCCCGGGTGCACAAAGCTTTGCATCACTGGGATAAAACAGATTGTCTCAAAAAAATCACTGGGATAAAACAGTTCTAAAAAATAGTTCCGAAAGCTCAAGAAGGATCAGAGAGAATTGGAAGATGTGAGTCGGGATGCTCTCACGAGTCACGCCTGATAATGTTGCTCGGCAGAAGGTTCTAGCAGACGAACTAGAGTGTCTTTTGGAGCAGGAAGAATTGTACTGGGCTCAGAGTAGGATAAACTGGCTCAAGTATGGGGATAAAAGCACTTTGTATTTTTATAATTTTGCTACAACCAGAAGGATCCGAAACCAGATTAAAGAGTTAAGAGATGATCAAGGGGTATGGAAGGAAGGGATTGCATACCTAAACCCTTTGATCTCAGATTACTTTGTAGGACTTTTCTCGACTGACATTGATGAAAAAGCCGCACCCCGTGTAACCAACGCAATGAATAATGAGCTAATGAGACCATACAGAGCAGATGAGGTAAAAAAGGCTCTTTTCTCAATTGGTGATATGAAGGAACTTGGAACAGATGGGTTAGACGCAATTTTATTTAAAAAATGTTGGTCCATTTGGGTGAAGTTTTGACTGCAGAAGTTCTTCAGTCTATAAATAATAAAGCCATCCCAGATGGTTGGAATGATATTGTGATTGTGCTTGTACCCCCAAGTGGATGAGCCAGAAAGATTTACACAGTATAGACAAGTCTTTGCAATGTTCTATATAAGGTTATCTCAAAGATGAGATCTTCCAGGCTTAAAGCTTTGCTTGATGATATCATATCCCTTGATGGAGTCAAATCCAGCAGATCTCGGGTAGGGGGTCCCGAGCTGATAGCCTTAGTGCAATTGTAATAGAGACACATGTTTTACTCAGGTTCGAGCTCTCTCGAAGAGATAACACCCTAGTCCTACTTTGATTCTATTGATTGAGGGGGTACAGAGTATAGGTTGATCTACCACGAGATCTTGTGGGTATAAGTTGGCGTCTACGGTCCCCACCCCTCGGCTTATATAGATATCGGGGGTGCCTAGGGTTACACATTGGTCGGTTATATCTAAAGCTAAGATTCCATCTTGATTCTCCCGGGCCTGACGGATGAGGCCACTAGTTAATAATCCCGGGGGTCCTCGGCCTGGCCCATATGCCCGAAAACTGACGTGGCTAGCACCCCCTAGTCCTGGACACCATCAGTAGCCCCTGAACCGGTCTTTAAGTCAAGGACGCTCTTCGATCTCTGAGGTGCCCTCCGTCTTCAATCATCGATCTTGCAAGCTGCTTCAACGAGCCTCCCATCTTTCCTTCTGAAGTGTCCAAATTCCCGATCAACGAGTCTTGAGCCTTTGGGTACCCGAGGAGTCCCCAAAAAACCTCAACCAAAACCTTTACTCGGAGATTTTACCGCATCTGAACCAAGGATCTTGGGTCGAATACCTTCGCCTCAAGGGCGAAGCAAGTTTTCTGCCAAGGACCTGACAACGATCCGCCCCCTGACGAAAGTGCACACAACTTGTGGAAGAGCTCAAGGTTGGAAAGAGGAAGAATGATGTCACAAGCTCCCACCAATAAATTGTTGGGAACGTAGTAATTTCAAAAAATTTCCTACGCACACGCAAGATCATGGTGATGCATAGCAACGAGAGGGGAGAGTGTTGTCCACGTACCCTCATAGACCATAAGCAGAAGCGTTATGACAACGCGGTTGATGTAGTCGTACGTCTTCACGATCCGACCGATCCAAGCACCGAACGTACGGCACCTCCGAGTTCAGCACACGTTCAGCTGGATGACGATCCCCGGACCCCTTGGCGCGCCTCCTCCCTGGCCGGCCGCCCCCTCCCCCCTTGCTCCTTTATATACGGGGGCAGGGGGCACCTCTAGACACAACAATTGATCTCTTGATCTCTTAGCCGTGTGCGGTGCCCCCCTCCACCATAGTCCTCCTCAATAATATTGCAGCGGTGCTTAGGCGAAGCCCTGCGACGGTAGAACATCAAGATCGTCACCACGCCGTCGTGCTGACGGAACTCTCCCTCGACACTCGGCTGGATCGGAGTTCGAGGGACGTCATCGAGCTGAACGTGTGCTAGAACTGGGAGGTGCCATAGTTTCAGTGCTTGATCGGTCGGGCCGTGAAGACGTACGACAACATCAACCGCATTGTTCTAACGCTTCCGCTTTCGGTCTACGAGGGTACGTGGACAACATTCTCCCCTCTCGTTGCTATGCATCACCATGTTCTTGCGTGTGCGTAGGATTTTTTTTGAAATTACTACGTTTCCCAACAGTTCTCTGATCACTCGCCAGAGGAGGAGGAGGAGGAGGAGGAGGAGTGCCCTGATCACTCGCCGGAGGAGGAGGACGAGGCAGAGGTGTCTAGTTCAGAAGCTTGATGTACTCCTTCCGCCATAGACATGGAGTCTTCAGAGCAAGACCCAGCTGAGTCTCCCCTTCACCTGTAGGGTGGTCAAGCTCGAGCTCCTCAAATCCCTCCGTTACTCCATCCACCATCACAACAGCATAGCCATGTGGAATCGGACGGCAGTGAAAAGTTCCGTCGGGTTGAGGAGGTGCAACAGAGCCGACAGCCGCCTTGACTTTGAGGTTCTTCCCTTGCGTCATAAGCTGGCAATGTTGAGCCTCCGTGATAGCATCCACGGGGTAGCTAGGAGCCGTGAAGTCTGGATGTTGAACAAGCTCGGTGGAAGCCATGCTGCTTCTCCGCTGAGATGGCGGGGTAGCCTCACGGGTAGCTCCGGCAGCTTGCTGGCTCTCAACTTGTTCGTCTAAGTTTTGTACTCTTGCATTCAGCTTCTGCATTTCGCTCAACTCCTGTTTCCTCTTCCTGTCCTGGGTCTTGTAACCGCCTGCTATCGGTGTCAAAACTGGCGGATCTCGGGTAGGGGGTCCCGAACTATGCGCTAAGGTCGATGGTAATAGGAGATGGGGGGACATGATGTTTACCCAGGTTCGGGCCCTCTTGACGGAAATATTAGTAGACCGACTCTTGCCTACATCTCTCGAATAGATCTGAATAAAAAGTGCAAATAAAATAGACCGCAAAGCAAATATAAGAGAAAGAAGACCCAGGGGCCGTAGATTTCACTAGTGGCTTCTCTCGAGAAAGATAGCAAATAGTGGGTAAACAAATTACTGTTGGGCGATTGATAGAAGAACCTCAAATAATTATGACAATATCCAGGCAATGATCATTACATAGGCATCACGTCCAAGATTAGTAGACCGACTCTGCCTACATCTACTACTATTACTCCACATATTGATCGCTATCCAGCATGCATCTAGTGTATTAAGTTCATGGAAAAACGGAGTAATGCAATAAGAACGATGACATGATGTAGAAAAGATCTATCTATGTAGAGATAGACCCCATCGTTTTATCCTTAGTAGCAAAGATACATACGTGTCGTTTCCCTTTCTATCACTGGGATCAAGCACCGTAAGATCGAATCCACTACCGGGCACCTCTTCCCATTGCAAGATAAATAGATCAAGTTGACCAAACAAAACCCAAATATCGGAGAAGAAATACGAGGCTATAAGAGATCATGCATATAAGAGATCAAAGAAACTCAAATAACTTTCATGGATATAAAAAGATATGACTGATCATGAACTCAAAGTTCATCAGATCCGAACAAACACACCGCAAAAAGAGTTACATCATATGGATCTCCAAGAGACCATTGTATTGAGAATTCAGCAAGAGAGTGGAAGCCATCTAGCTACTAACTATGGACCCGTAGGTCTACAAAGAACCGCATCATCGGAGAGGCACCAATGGAGGTGGTGAGCCCCATCCAAGATGGTGTCTAGATTGGATCTGGTGGTTCTAGTCTTTGCGGCGGCTGGATGAATATTTCGTCGACTCCCCTAGGGTTCTGGGATTTTTGGAGTATTTATAGAGAAAAGAGGCGATCTTGGGGGCACCCGAGGTGGGCACAACCCACCAGGGCACGCCTGGGCCTCCTGGCGCGCCCTGGTCGGTTGTCCCCTCATCGGGACTCCCCCCAGGTGCAAACAGGGCCCGTTGTGTTCCTTCTGCCCCATAAAAATTCTCCGTAAAGTTTCGGGGCATTTGGACTCGGTCTGATATTGATTTCCTGCGATGTAAAAACATGCAAAAACAGCAACTGGCACTTGGCACTATGTCAATAGGTTAGTACCAAAATATGATATAAAATGACTATAGAATGACTATAAAATGATTATAAAACATCCAAGATTGATATTAAAATAGCATGGAACAATCAAAAATTATAGATACATTGGAGACGTATGGGCGAGGGGGTATATATAGGCATCACATTGGTCCCGGTTCTTGGCTGGAACTGGGACTAAAGGACCCCCTTTGGTCCCGGTTCCAGCAACGAACCAGGACCAATGGTTGTGGGTCAGGAGCGTGCCCCATTGGTCCCGGTTCGTGTCTGGAACCGGGACCAAAGGGGCCAGGAGAACCGGGACCAATGCCCCACGAGGCCCGGCCGCCCCCTGGCCTCACGAACCGGGACCGTTGCCCCAATGGGTCCCGGTTTGTGACTGAACCAGGACTAATGGGCTGACCCGGCCTGGACCAAAGCCCTGTTTTCTACTAGTGTACTGTAAGTGTATCTAGTGTCATCCCTAGTTGATTTTGGAGTATTGATGACAAACGTGGTTGATGGACTAATGTGTTTCTGAGATTCACAGGTAGAAGTCCCTATTGATTCAGTTTACCCATCGAAGATGACCCCTAAAAATGTATGAAGACATTGAAGACATTGGTGGTTCGCGAAGACATTCGCGTTGAAGATAATTACGCGTGAAGACATTTGCTACGTCTTGAGCTTGTGTTAGTTTTCCTTGAAGAGGAAACGGTGATGCAGCAATAGTAGCGTAAGTATTTTCCTCAGTTTTTGAGAACCAACGTATCAATCCGGTAGGAGGCTCCTCAAAAGTCCCACGCACCTACACAAACAAACAGAGAATTCGCAACCAACGCAGTAAAGGGGTTGTCAATCCCTTCACGGCCACTTGCGAAAGTGAGATCTGATAGAGATAGTATGATAAGATAAATATATTTTTGGTATTTTATAATATAGATGCAAAAAGTAAAGATGCAAATAAAAGTAGATTGAAAGCTTATATGATAAAAGATAGACCCGGGGGCCATAGGTTTCACTAGTGGCTTCTCTCAAGATAGCATAAGTATTACGGTGGGTGAACAAATTACTGTCGAGCAATTGATAGAAAAGTGAATAATTATGATATTATCTAGGCATGATCATGTATATAGGCATCACGTCCGCAACAAGTAGACCGACTCCTGCCTGCATCTACTACTATTACTCCACACATCGACCGACTCCTACCTGCATCTAGAGTATTAAGTTCATAAAGAACAGAGTAACGCATTAAGAAAGATGACATGATGTAGAGGGATAAAATCAAGCAATATGATATAGACCCCATCTTTTTATCCTCGATGGCAACAATACAATACGTGCCTTGCTGCCCCTACTGTCATTGGGAAAGGACACCGCAAGATTGAACCCAAAGCTAAGCACTTCTCCCATGGCAAGAAAGATCAATCTAGTAGGCCAAACCAAACTGATAATTCGAAGAGACTTGCAAAGATAACTCAATCATACATAAAAGAATTCAGAGGAGATTCAAATATTTCTCATAGATAAACTTGATCATAAACCCACAATTCATCGGATCTCGACAAACACACCACAAAAAGAGTTTACATCGAATAGATCTCCACAAGGGAGGGGGTGTGACGCCCGGGTAATTAAGCTACAGTAATCCCCGCTAATGATGCCACGTCACCTCGGTTACTGTGGATAAACTCGCGTTAGTTCGGAACCTAGTTCGAATTTCAAATTCAAAATCGAGCAAACAATAAAAGTTTTCAAATATTAAAATTTAAATGTCCTGAGTGAACCAAATAATACATAGGTAATTATGGTGGAGAAACCAAACGTTGATAAAATGCTTAAAGGCCCTGAAACAATTAAAACAATAGTGAAAAACAATTAAACAAATGCCTATTGAATTTATAAAATGCTAACACTATTTTATTATGGGTTAAGAATTAATCTTATAGTAGTTTATTGGTAGATACAAATTAGGCACTAGTGGTAATTTTATAAAACTGGAAATAAAAGAAACTACAAATAAAAAGAGACAAAAAAAATATATATATATATAAAAAAAGGAAAACAGAAAACAGGGCCCCCCCTGCTGGGCCAACTGGCCCAGCTGGCCTCAGCCTCCCGAACGGGCTGGCCCGCCCCACGGCCCAGCCGGCCGCCCCCTGGCCTATAGGCCACCCACACCCTAGAAACCCTAACCCCCACTCCCACTCGCCCCACTCCCCTCTCCCCCTCCCCACGACCGCACGCCCCTCTTCCCTTCCCGATCCAGATCGGGATCGGGGGGACGAACCTCCCCACGGCGCTCGGACCCC
>NC_041385.1:772557878-772584432 GCF_002162155.2 Triticum dicoccoides
CCACAGCCACGGCCCCGCACGCCCCGGGCCGCGCCTTCGCACGCACGGCCACGCACGACCGCGTCCCCCTTCACGCACGGGCCTCGTCCCGCCTCCCGAGCCCGTGCGCCGTCCCCTGCACGCCGTCGCCGGCCCTCCACCGAATCGCCTCCAACCCCGGCCTCCTCTCCCTCCGGCGACACCGGCCCCTGAACCCTCCCCTCCTCTTTGTCCCTGGCCGCCGGCGCCCGCGCCCAGCTCTCCCTCGCCGCCAAGGCGGGCTACGCCCGCACAGCCGCCCGTCGACCCCATCCCAGGTGGACTCGGGCGTGTGCCCGCACCCCGTACCCAGCGCCCGCTAGGCCCCCTGGGCCACTGACCACAAGGGCCCACGCCCCATAACGTTTAAAAAAAAAGGGGATTTAAAAAAAATAATAATGAAAAAAATAAAAATAAATATATTAAATAAATAGATAACAACTAAAATAATTAAAATATTAATTAATTAATTAATTGAGTAATTAATTAAGTTAATTAATCCTGATTAGATTAACCTAATCACTAATTAAATTAACTAATCTGTAATTAAACTAAACAGAGTATGACAGGTGGGTCCCACTGGACCCACACGTCAGGTTGACCAGGTCAATGGTCAACGTTGACCTGCTAACATCACTCTGATGTCATGCTGACGTCATAAATACATTTTTTTGAATTAATTAAATAAATAATTAAATTCCAAATTTGTTAAAATCTTTTAAAAATCATATCTTTTAATCCGTAACTCGGATTAAAATATTTTCAACATGAAAGTTGCTCAGAACGACGAGACGAACCCGGATACGCAGCCCGTTCGTCCACCGCACACCTCTAACATACCAAACACGCAACTTTCCCCCTCTGGTTCATTTGTCCGAAAACGCGAAACCCCGGGAATACTTTCCCGGATGTTTCCCCCCTTCGTCGGTATCACCTACTACCGCGATTGGGCACACCGAACACCGCGTATTGCCTTGATATATTTTGTGGTGCTTTGTTTGCTCTGTATTCATTATTTCTTCCCCCTCTTCTCTCCGGTAGACTACGAGACCGACGCTGCTGCTGACCAGTTCGACTACGGAGTTGACGACCCCTCTCTCTTGCCAGAGCAACCAGGCAAGCCCCCCCCCCTTGATCACCAGATATCGCCTATTCTCCTCTATACTGCTTGCATTAGAGTAGTGTAGCATGTTACTGCTTTCGTTAATCCTATTCTGATGCATAGCCTGACATTGTCGCTACATCTGTTGATACCTTACCTGCAATCCTAAATGCTTAGTATAGGATGCTAGTTTATCATCATTGGCCCTACATTCTTGTCAGTCTGCCTTGCTATACTATCGGGCCGTGATCACTTGGGAGGTGATCACGGATATATACTATACATACATACATACTATACAGATGGTGACTAAAGTCGGGTCAGCTCTTTGAGTACCCGCAAGTGATTCTGACGAGGGGGCTGAAAGGACAGGTGGCTCCATCCCGGTAGAGGTGGGCCTGGGTTCCCGACGGCCCCCGACTGTTACTTTGTGGCGGAGCGGCAGGGCAGGTTGAGACCACCTAGGAGACAGGTGGGCCTGGCCCTGTTCGGCGTTCGCGGATACTTAACACGCTTAACGAGATCTTGGTATTTGATCTGAGTCGGCTACGAGCCTATACGCACTAACCATCTACGTGGGAGTAGTTATGGGTATCCCGACGTCGTGGTATCAGCCGAAGCACTTCAGACGTCAGCGACGGAGCGGCGCGCGCCGAATTGGACTGGAACGCCACTAGGCTAGGTCTGCTTTCGGCCGCGTACGCAACGTGCAGGTGTGCTATGGGCGATGGGCCCAGACCCCTGTGCGCTTAGGTTTAGACCGGCGTGCTGGCCTCTCTGTTTTGCCTAGGTGGGGCTGCGACGTGTTGATCTTCCGAGGCCGGGCATGACCCAGGAAAGTGTGTCCGGCCAAATGGGATCGAGCGTGTTGGGTTATGTGGTGCACCCCTGCAGGGAAGTTAATCTATTCGAATAGCCGTGATCTTCGGTAACAGGACGACTTGGAGTTGTACCTTGACCTTATGACAACTAGAACCGGATACTTAATAAAACACACCCTTCCAAGTGCCAGATACAACCGGTGGTCGCTCTACCTCAGGGATATGAGGAGGGGATCGCCGGGTAGGTTTATGCTATGCGATGCTACTTGGAGATGATACTTGGAGATGCTACTTGGAGGACTTCAATCTACTCTCTTCTACATGTTGCGAGACGGAGGCTGCCAGAAGCGTAGTCTGCGACAGGACTAGCTATCCCCCTCTTATTCTGGCATTCTGCAGTTCAGTCCACTGATATGGCCTTTTACACATATACCCATGCATATGTAGTATAGTTCCTTGCTTGCGAGTACTTTGGATGAGTACTCACGGTTGCTTTCTCCCCCCTTTTCCCCCTTTCCTTTCTTTCTGGTTGTCGCAACCAGATGCTGGAGTCCAGGAGCCAGACGCCACCGTCGACAACGACTACTACACTGGAGGTGCCTACTACTACGTGCAGCCCGCTGTCGACGACCAGGAGTAGTTAGGAGGATCCCTGGCAGGAGGCCTGCGCCTCTTTCGATCTGTATCCCAGTTTGTGCTAGCCTTCTTAAGGCAAACTTGTTTAACTTATGTCTGTACTCAGATATTGTTGTTTCCGCTGACTCGTCTATGATCGAGCACTTGTATTCGAGCCCTCGAGGCCCCTGGCTTGTATTATGATGCTTGTATGACTTATTTTATTTGTAGAGTTGTGTTGTGATATCTTCCCGTGAGTCCCTGATCTTGATCGTACATATTTGCGTGCATGATTAGTGTACGATTGAATCGGGGGCGTCACAGGGGGAGAACATTGTATTGAGGTCCAAAAAGAGAGAAGAAGCCATCTAGCTAATAAGTATGGACCCGAAGGTCTGTGGTAAACTACTCACAACTCATCGGAGGGGCTATGGTGTTGATGTACAAGCCCTCCGTGGTCGATTCCCCCTCCGGCGGAGCGCCGGCGAAGGCTCCAAGATGGGATCTCACAGTTACAGAAGGTTACGGCGGTGGAAATTGTGTTTCGTTGGCTCCCTGGATGTTTTCAGGGTACGTAGGTATATATAGGAGGAAGAAGTACGTCGGTGGCCGCCCGTGGGGCCCAGGAGATAGGGGCGCGCCCAGAGGGGGTGGGCGCGCCCTCCTGTCTCCTGGCCGCCTCGCAAGCTTCTTGACTTGCACTCCAAGTTCTCCGGATCACGTTCGTTCCAAAAATCACGCTCCTAAAGGTTTCATTCCGTTTGGACTCCGTTTGATATTCCTTTTCTTCGAAATACTGAAATAGGCAAAAAAAACAGCAATATGGGTTGGGCCTCCGGTTAGTAGGTTAGTCCCAAAAATGATATAAATGTGTAAAATAAAGCCCATAAACATCCAAAAGGGGTAATATAATAGCATGGAACAATCAAAAATTATAGATATGTTGGAGACGTATCAAGCATCCCCAAGCTTAATTCCTGCTCGTCCTCGAGTAGGTAAATGATAAAAACAAATTTTTTGATGTGGAATGCTACCTAGCATAATTCTCAATGTAATTTTCTTTACTGTGGCATGAATGTACATATCCAAATGGTTCAAAATAAAAGTTCATATTGATAAAAGAAATAGTAACACTTCAAGCATACTAATCAAAGCAATCATGTCTTCTCAAAATAACATGGCTAAAGAAATTTCATCCCTACAAAATCATATAGTTAGGCTATGCTTCATTTTCGTCACACAAAGATGTTCCCAAATTCTACACCCCCAATGACAAGCCAAGAAATTGTTTCGTACTTAAATAATCTCAAACTTTTTCAACCTTCACGCAATACATGAGCGTGAGCCATGGGTATAGCACTATGAGTGTAATAGAATATGATGATGGGGATTGTGTGGAGAAGACAAAAAAGGAGAAAGTCTCACATTGACGAGGATAATCAACGGGCTATGGAGATGCCCATCAATTGATGTCAACATGAGGAGTAGGGATTGCCATGCAACGGATGGACTACAGCTATAGATGAATGCTCAACAAAAGAAAACTAGTGGGTGTGCATCCAACTTGCTTGCTCACGAAGACCTAGGGCATTTGAGGAAGCCCATCGTAGGAATATACAAGCCAAGTTCTATAATGAAAAATTCCCACTAGTATATGAAAGCGACAACATATGAGACTCTCTATATGAAAAACATGGTGCTACTTTGAAGCACAAGATATGAGACTCACTACATGAAGAACAAGGTGCTATTCTGAAGCACAAGTGTGGAAAAAAGAGATAGTAACATTTCCCTTTTTATTTATTTTCCATTTTTTTTATTTTTTCTTTTTTTCCTTTTTTCTTTTTTTTCTTTGGCCTTTCTTTTTTTTCTTTTGGCCTTTCTTTATTTATTTTCTTTTTGGGCAATGCTCTAATAATGATGATCATCACACTTTTATTGATTACAACACAAGAATTACAAGTCGAAACTAGAACAAGATATGACTCTATATGAATGCCTCCGGCAGTGTATCGGGATGGTGCAATGAATCAAGAGTGACATGTATGAAAAGTTATGCATGGTGGCTTAGCCACAAATACGATGTCAACTACATGATCATGCAATGGCAATATGACAAAAGTAATGTATGTCATGATGATGATGATGAACGGAACGGTGGAAAGTTGCATGGCAATATATCTCGGAATGGCTATGGAAATGCCATAATAGATAGGTATGGTGGCTGTTTTGAGGAAGATATAGGGAGGTTTATGTGTGATAGAGTGTATCGTATCACGGGGTTTGGATGCACCGGCAAAGTTTGCACCAACTCTCAAGGTGAGAAAGGGCAATGCACGGTACCGAAGAGGCTAGCAATGATGGAAAGGTAAAAGTGTGTATAATCCATGACTCAACATTAGTTAAACGAACTCCTATGCTTATTGCAAAAAAATTAGAAGTCATCAAAAATCAAGCACTATGTGCATGCTCCTAGAGGGATAGATTGGTAGGAAAAGACCATCGCTTGTCCCCGACCGCCACTCATAAGGATGCACAAGCCAGGTACACTATATGTTTCAAATTTGTTACACAACTTTAACCATACGTGCATGCTACGGGACTTGCTAACTTCAACACAAGCATTCTTTAAAATCATAATCACCCAACTAGCATGACTTTAATATCACTACCTCCATATCTCAAAACAATTATCAAGTATCGAATTGATCATAGCATCCAATTCACTTCCTATGATAGTTTTTATTATACCCAACTTGGATGCCTATCATTCTAGGACCAATTTTATAACCATAACAAATACCATGCTGTTCTAAAAGACTCTCAAAATAATATAAGTGAAGCATGAGAGACTAGCAATTTCTATAAAATTAAGCCACCGCCGTGCTCTAAAAGATATAAGTGAAGCACTAGAGCAAAAACTATCAAGCTCAAAAGATATAAGTGAAGCACATAGAGTATTCTAACAAATTTCAATCAAGTAGGATTCTCCCAAAAGGTGTGTACAGCAAGGATGATTGTGGTAAACTAAAAAATCAAAGACTAATATAATACACGACTCTCCAAGCAAAACACATATTATGTGGCGAATAAAAATATAGCTCCAAGTAAAGTTACCAATGAATGAAGACGAAAGAGGGGATGCCTTCCCGGGGCATCCGCAAGCTTAGGCTTTTGGCTATTCTTGAATATCTTGGGGTGTCATGGGCATCCCCAAGCTTAGACTATAGCCACTCCTTATTCCATAGTCCATCAAAGCTTTACCCAAAACTTGAAAACTTCATAACACAAAACTCAACAGGAAATCTTATAAGCTCCGTTAGTGAAAGAAAACAAAACCACCACATAAGGTACTGTAATGAACTCATTATTTATTTATTTTGGTGTTAAACCTACTATATTCCAACTTCTCTATGGTTTATAAACTATTTTACTAGCCATATATGCATCAAAATAAGCAAACAACACACGAAAAACAGAATCTGTCAAAAACAGAATAGTCTGTAGCAATCTGTAACTAACGCAAACTTCTGGAACTCTAAAAATCCTACCAAAATAGGAAGTCCTGGACAATTTGTCTATTGATCAGAAGCAAAAATAATCAACGCAAAAAGCACGTTTCTGTGATTTAACAAAACTAATTTTGTGCGTGCAAAGTTTCTGTTTTTCAGCAGAATCAAATTAACTATCATCATAGGTTATCCTATAGGTTCTACTTGGCACAAACACTAATTAAAACATAAGAAAACATCTAAACAGAAGGTAGAAGAAAAAATAATATTAATAAACAGAAACAAAAACAAGAAATACAAATAAAATTGGGTTGCCTCCCAACTAGCGCTATCGTTTAACGCCCCTAGCTAGGCATAAAAGTGAAGATAGATCTAAGTAGTGCCATCTTTGATTTTCAGTTTTTTAGCGGAGTCATGCTCGAATACGGGAAGTTCTTTACATTTCCCTTCATACTCGGAAATTTTTAGATCTAAAGAATCCAACCGCTTATTGCAAAGAGTAATCAACATATTCATGCAGTGAAGGTTTCCGCTAACACTTTTAAGAGGCTCAAGAGACTTTTGTAATATTTTTGTTACTTCGCAAATCTTTCCAAACACTTGTGTCTCTTCTTGGGTAGGATGAGGTCCTCCCTTTTGAGGTAGTGTTCCCACTATTCCCTCTATAATTTCATGCGCAATACTAGGATCAATTTCAATAAAATTTCCCTTGGCAATGCAATCCAAGAGTTGTCTATGCGTCATGTTTAACCCAAAATAAAAATTGCAAAGAAGAATTCTAAAGTTCACCTCTAGGGTGCACTTGCGATAAGATTCCATCATCCTATACCAAGCATCTCTTAAGTTTTCTCCTTGCCTTTGCTTGAAGTGAAGAACTTCAAACTCGGGAGACATAGGAGCGGATAAGGAACTAGCCATAACGACAAGGCAAACGATCTAACACACGAGCAAACGAAAAAGGAAAGTGAAAAAGAGAGGAGAAGATTGGGAAAGAGAGGGCGAATAAAATGGCAAGGGTGAAGTGGGGGAGAGGAAAACGAGAGGCAAATGACAAATAATGTAAATGCGAGGGAGATGAGTTTGTGATGGGTACTTGGTATGTCTTGACTTGAGCGAAGACCTCCTCGACAACGGCGCCAGAAATTCTTCTTGCTACGTCTTGCGCTTGCGTTGGTTTTCCTTGAAGAGGAAAGGGTGATGCAGCAATAGTAGCGTAAGTATTTCCCTCAGTTTTTGAGAACCAAGATATCAATCCAGTAGGAGGATCCCCAAAAGTCCCACGCACCTACACAAACAAACAAAGAACTCACAACCAACGCAATAAAGGGGTTGTCAATCCCTTCACGGCCACTTGCGAAAGTGAGATCTGATAGAGATACTATGATAAGATAAATATATTTTTGGTATTTTATAATATAGATGCAAAAAGTAAAGATGCAAATAAAAGTAGATTGAAAGCTTATATGATAAAAGATAGACCCAGGGGCCATAGGTTTCACTAGTGCCTTCTCTCAAGATAGCATAAGTATTACGGTGGGTAGACAAATTACTGTCGAGCAATTGATAGAAAAGCGAATAATTATGAGATTATCTAGGCATAATCATGTATATAGGCATCACGTCCGCAACAAGTAGATCGACTACTGCCTGCATCTACTACTATTACTCCACACATCGACCGACTCTTGCCTGCATCTAGAGTATTAAGTTCATAAAGAACGGAGTAACACATTAAGAAAGATGACATGATGTAGAGGGATAAACTCAAGTAATATGATATAAACCCCATCTTTTTATCCTCGATGACAACAATACAATACGTGCCTTGCTGTCCGTGCTGTCATTGGGAAAGGACACCGCAAGATTGAACCCAAACCTAAGCACTTCTCCCATGGCAAGAAAGATCAATCTAGTAGGCCAAACCAAATAGATAATTCGAAGAGACTTGCAAAGATAACTCAATCATACATAAAAGAATTCAGAGGAGATCCAAATATTTCTCATAGATAAACTTGATCATAAACCCACAATTCATCTGATCTCGACAAACACATCGCAAAAAGAGTTTACATCGAATAGATCTCCACAAGAGAGGGGGAGAACATTGTATTGAGATCCAAAAAGAGAGAAGAAGTCATCTAGCTAATAACTATGGACCCGAAGGTCTGTGGTAAACTACTCACAACTCATCGGAGGGGCTATGGTGTTCATGTAGAAGCCCTCCGTGGTCGATTCCCCCTCCGGCGAAGCGCCGGCGAAGGCTCCAAGATGGGATCTCGTGGATACAGAAGGTTACGGCGGTGGAAATTGTGTTTCGTTGACTCCCTGGATGTTTTCGGGGTACGTAGGTATATATAGGAGGAAGAAGTACGTCGGTGGCCGCCTGTGGGGCCTAGGAGATAGGGGCGCGCCCAGAGGGGGTGGGCGCGCCCTCCTGTCTCCTGTCCGCCTCGCAAGCTTCTTGACTTGCACTCCAAGTTCTCCGGATCACGTTCGTTCCAAAAATCATGCTCCCGAAGGTTTCATTCCATTTGGACTCCGTTTGATATTCCTTTTCTAAGAAATACTGAAATAGGCAAAAAACAGCAATACGGGCTGGGCCTCCGGTTAGTAGGTTAGTCCCAAAAATGATATAAATGTGTAAAATAAAGCCCATAAACATCCAAAAGGGTAATATAATAGCATGGAACAATCAAAAATTCTAGATACCTTAGAGACGTATCAACATTCGCTTGAAGACAATGGAGTATGAAGACATAGTTTCTTTCGTAGTTTTATTTTCTTATTTTTTAGTCATAGGAACCACTGAACTGTCAAGTGGGGTCCAAGTGAAAAAAGTCAGAAAACTGACGTGATGCTCATCGGTATTTCGAATGCGATTTTGGTAATAAGATATTAGGGATCGTAAGAGATGTTATATTATATATATGCATGAACGTGTACTATATGTATATATATAGTAGCATCGAATAGATATACGAAAACTTGTTGTTCGACCAAGCATGGAGAAAGAGAGGTCACTTCTCTATATTCATGATGATGTTCTGTGATGGTTTCTTCATTGCTATATGTAGTAGCTAACGTCGAGTTGAATGAAAAACATAAAATAAAAATGGAAACCCGTAAATGTAAAAGAATTGAATGGTAAACAAGAAAAGGAAACACAAAATGAAACCCCCAAACCCTCCAAAACCCTAAACCCCTCCTAAAAAACCCTAAACCCCAGTGCTTGGCAGAGCCTGACGCGTAGCGGCCTTTTAGTCCCGGTTGGTGTTACCAACCGGGACTAAAGGTCCTCTTGCCTGAGCACCCCACAGCGGCCACGTGGAGCCCCTTTAGTCCCGGTTCGTGACACGACCAAAAATAAAAAGGGGGGGGGGGGCTTTAGTCCCGATTCATTAGTCCCGGTTGCACAACCGGGACTAAAGACCCTTATGAACGGGGACTAATGTCCCGTTTTCTACTAGTGTGTCTCGAAGACTTTCATAAAAATCGCCTATTCACCCCCTCTAGTCGATAACTAGCACTTTCAGTTACAAAAAATATACATATATTAAAACAAATTACATGAAAATGTTCATATAATTTTATAAAATATAAATGCAATAATTTAACCAAATACACATAATCTATGAATTAAGAATATATTTTATAATTTAAAAAATGTTCACATTTTAATAAAATATTAAAATAATTTTAGAAACATTCATATATTCAACTAAATTATCATATAATTTTAAAATTTCCACATTTTTAATGAAATATTCATGTAGTATATAATTGTATTCATGCTTTAAGTAAAAACGGTGATGTTTTAAAATGTTTATATAGTATATAAAAGTTTGTGTGTTTTCTAAAAAAAGTTCAAGCCCAGTACGACCTTAGATTGCGGATCCTCACATGAATAATACTTGAATCATATAAACATTTTTATCATTCATAAATATTTTCAATTGAACAAATGTGTTTTAAAATAACACATGAATTCTTTTTTAAATGACATGAGATTTTTGCATTCTTTTGAAATTATGTTTGTTATACAGTCGTAAAGAGTACTTGTACTATTGATACATGAGAACTCATTGGTTAGAGTGTGGCATCCATGCCTGGTCTATAAGCTTTGGTCGGATGTTCGAGTCACAGAGTCGGTAATAATTTTATTGATTACTAAATTCCTTTTATTTATACCTAGCAAAATAAATTCTTTTTATTTATGTTGTTCCGCCAATGTTTATAAAGATTATGAATCATCATGTAGTAACAAATGTGAAGTGGTCTAGTGGCTAGCCATGCATGCACTCGACTGGTTGGTCACCCGTTCGAACCACCATAACACCAGTTTTAGCATTTATATAGTTATAGTTTGTATTTTATAATTTGTCAGTTTCTCAGTAAGGGCCTTATTGTACGAAAAATAGTTCCGGAGGGGTTTATGCAAAAAACCAATCCACGTACCCTTGTCCCCCGCCATCCAGTCACCGACAGCGGGTCCCATGCCAAGTTGGCGCGCCTCCTCACCGTCGCGGGCAGTGGCGGAGCTTGGATGAAAAACCTGGGCGGGCCAACTCAAAAGAAAGCACAACTATATATCTAGTCTGCAATTATCCATGAGTTTATCATTGTTGCTTTTCTGTAAGGTCTTTTGCCTGCGCGCGTGATCATCGTCTTTGCTTCTACTCGTACCCTAGCAAGTGACCCAGCAGATGACTCTGGCACTTTGATTCTTTTTTATCGAACAAGAAGGTGGCTCGCTGCTGCAATTTATAGAATGTAAAGTATAGTTGAGCGAAAAAATCAGGCTATGATCGGAGTTGGCGAAATCAGAATTTGGGGGAAGAAATAAGACTTATGTTGTATAGACTCGCAAGTCGCAATTGCAAGGGAATTTAAGATGCAGTGCTCGATTGCTGGTTGCCTTGGCCGCCGGCTGGACGCAGCTCGCTGTGAGGCTGCTCCTGCATGGTTATTGGAACTATGGCAGCTGCTCTCTATTGTGTGCCCGTACTAAACCAAGACGAGCAGAAGTAGACGCATCTCGTTGCAAGTGGAGGACGCTGGCCACCGGCCACCGGCCACCGGCCACACTGCTGGATTTTGCATCGACAAGTAGTAGCCTGAATAGACGTTGCATAGTTACTGGGCTGAGCTGCAAAAGTATAGGTATTAATGTTTTTGTTAAAATCTTGGGCGGGCCATGGCCCAGGTCTTCCCCAACTGAGCTCCGCCCCTGGTCGCGGGCGTATACAAACGTCATTTGAACCGTATATGCACATCCATGTCAAGTTATGAAACCAGTTCGATGTATTATACAAGTTCAGGCACTAAACTGCACATCTATGGCAAGTTTGAGCACCATTGGTGTATTTACCTCTTTTTTGATAGTAAGAACCACTAGTACTACACAATTTAATTTTTTTAGGGCAACTTCACAATTTAATTTTTTTAGATTTAACTACACAATTTAAATTATTTTTTAGCAATAAGTACACAATATATTTTTTGGGCGTAATACACAGTTTAATTTGTTTTTAGGCAACTACACAATTTAATTTTTTTAGGCAACTACACAATTTAAATGGACGTTGAAATTGAAGAGAAGCTGTTTCTAGGGCCCATGAGAGACCTGATTCGGACTGACATTTGGCCCAATATTTCTCGCTCGCTAGCGACTTGCCGAAACCCTCGCCTCCATTCCTCAATCATTCCGCACGACCAAACCCTCCTCCGCCCTCCGCCTCCGCCCACCACCGGCGGCCATGGACGACCCGCACTTCCTCGTCGGCACCCCCAGGAGCGAGTTGCTCGCCAAGATGGAGCGCGAAGGCCGGGACCCTGCGACGCTCGACGTCGGCATAAACCTGGTGCTCTATTTCGTCTACGACTACCTCCCCGACCCGCCCGTCTCCCCCGCCCCCACCACCACCCTCTCGCTCGCCGGCGCGTCCTGGGTCTCCGACGGCGTCGACCGCATCAGCCGCCTCCCCGATGTGCTCCTCCGCGACATCATCTCCCGCCTCCCCGCCAAGGACGCCGCGCGCACCGCCGCCCTCCCTCTCCTCGCGCTGGCGTCCACTCTGGCGCTCGGCGCCCCTCGCTCTTGTGGACAGCCATCTTCTTCCGGACGGCGGCGCGGCCGGGCAGTTCACCATCGGCGCTCCCTCTCCCCGCGCCGTCACCGACGCGGTGTCCCGCGTCCTCGCGGCGCACCCGGGGCCCTTCCGCTGCGTGCACCTCACCCGCACCATCATGGAGGAGCACCGGGGCGAGATGGCGCGCTGGCTCGACATCCTCGTCGCCAAGGGGGTTCAAGAACTCGTCTTTGTCAACCGCCCTTGACCGCTAGACTTGCGCCTCCCCGCCACGATCTTCAGCTGCTCCTCCCTCACCCGTCTCTATCTCGGCGTCTGGAGGATCCCGGACACCGCCGCCGTACCGCGCGGCGCCAGATTCCCCAACCTCCTGGAGCTCGGCCTGCACCTAACCTGCGTGTGTTGGGATACATTCGGCCAGGAGAGCAAGAGTTGGGGATTAGCAACACCATCATCGTGGTACATCCTAATTTAATTTGCTTCTCTGCCGTGTCAATTAATAATAGTGCCAATGTATGATCCCAATTAGTTTATCTGACCTTAGGTGCATTATTTACAGGCTGGGGCCAAGGAGAGCATTGTGCCCACTGTCCAGATTTTGGCCATAGAGGTGCAATTAGGTTGCCGCAATTCTGTCAAGAAAGTGCCTGGTTTTCTCAGATGCTTTCCTAACCTGAAGACCCTCCATGTCCAGGTAAAATTGGTTAACTGCACTACACTTGCTGCATTGTCAGAGCTGATTATTTATCCTCATAGATAAATAATATGTAAGATCCATGAACATATTAGTCAGATTAATTATACGATTGATGGCCTGCTGCAGCATGATATGTCCTCATAGATAAGATCCCTGAACTATGTATGCGCTAATATGTCCTGCTGATTGTTTTCATTTGCAGTCCCCACGCATACCTAAAGAGTCCACTGGCAAGGTCAATCTCAAGTTCTGGCAGGAGGGTGGCCCCATCAAATGTGTCCTGCAGAGCTTGAAGAAGTTGTTCTTCTACGAGTTCCGTGGGTCAAGAAGCGAAGTTGCTTTCCTCAAGTTCATTGCGGAGAGAGGTCGGGTGCTGGAGCAGATGGTGGTCGTCGTGGCCAAGGAATGTTTCTCTCCGGGAGGTGATGGTGTGAATGCCAAGCTGAAGCCTCTGACCAACGCAAAATGGAACAGCAAAGGTTGCAAACTTGAGCTCTTCAAGAGCCCACTCACTGATGTGGCAGGTCCAATTTGCAGCCACCGACATGCTTCTGATTTGAGGTTTGCTGACCCCTTTGACCTCAAGTACTACTACAAATCCGAAACGATCTATGTAAGTTAATTAGTAGCAGCATGCCGTGCCTCTTTTGTTGTTGGGCCTGACAATCAGGTGCTAAAAAACCTGCATTTCTCCTGGCAAGCTTTCTGCATGATGAGGTTGTTTGTGCCAAGTCAAGACTTATGTGGCTAGATGCTGGTGGAAGAAGTAACTGATCAAGTTAGATAAAAAATATTAGTAGAGTACCTTGCAAGCCAATCAGCAGGGCTTTCTAGTACTCTAGTGCCTAGCAGGGCTATCTAGCATGGTTTTTCTGGTTTGTCCAACTGCAATGTCATTAGTATGTCGTGCATTTGTTGTTACCATGAATCAATCTGTTATGCATTAGACTTTTACATGTTTTCTTTTGTTAAGTATTGCTCCCTCGGTTCCATAATAAGTGTCGTGGTTTTAGTCATTTGAACTAAAACCACGGCACTTATTATGGAACGAAGGGAGTATTACTGATTACTGCAGTTGCACAGAGATATGTGGAATCTTTGCAAAACAAGAATCATATATTCACCTGTTGAGCACCAAAACAACTCTGGTTTGCCTACCTCTCTATTTACAGAGGGGTGAGAGGGGCTTCGTCGTTTTAGGTCACGTGACCAGGTCACTGGTTGTTTCGAAATATAGATAATTGTCATTTTGCTCTTATGTCCTGAGCACACTATGTGGAACACATGGATTACAGAATACTACTGTTAAAGTAGCACAGACCAAACTGGAAAAATGAAGGCAGCAAGTGCACTGCAATTGAAGCGGCACACAATCAATCAAATGTACTCCTTAACAGCTTATCGATCCGATTCAGCTTCTATTTAGATATCCATGAGTTGAATTTTGTTTGTTCTGGTTCAATATTTTCGCAGGCCAGCCGAATCTGTCCAGCTTGTATCCAGATCATGACCTTGTGCTTACTATTGTTGCCATTTCTTGCTTCCATCCTTGTCGTGGAGATCTTATTTCAGTTCCATTCCAATATACTTCTCACACAGACTTCACAAATAATTACTCCCTCCATCCCAGATAACTTAGTTATAATGTTTGGTTTGAACTTCATACTCTTCTTCAGAAATTAATCATATAAGCTTTCACTGATTTCCAGCAAATATTTCAATGATATCTCATTGTTTTGAGTAAGAGAAACACGTTCACACAAATTCCAATGCACGAATACACACATAATATCTAGGGAATTGTAGCATGTTTATACAAATTTCAGTCATTTTAAAGTCCCACAAGTAAGTTAAACCATTTTTCGGTTGGTTCCAGAAACATCTAATCTTTCTTCCAACAAACTTCAGAAATATTTCGACAGAATTCATACTGATTTGCACAACTGTTTTCAAAAATATACATTCAGATCAATTCTTACGAGTACACGCAAATCTAGGATTTCAAACATGTTTATACAAATTTCAGTCATTTTTTACAAGTCTTAGAAATAAGTTGAACCATGTTTGGATGGGTTCCAGAAACATCTAATCTTGTTTTCAGTGAGCTTGATAAACATTTTCAACAAAATTCATACTGATTGCACAACTGCTTTAGGCAATTCATACAAGTGTCGCGGCGGCGTGGGGGCGCGCGTTGGGGCTGTTGGTGACGGCCGCGGCGGTGGCCGGCTCAGAAGATGGCGCTGCGAATCCACCGGCTAAATATTCCAGTCCCCTGGGCTGGATCTTACAAAGTTTCACTTGATTTGTTTCCCCTAGGTTGGATTGATCTAAGGGCTGTGTTCAGGGCCTGCTGCTCCGGCTGTATTCGCTGAGTGTTGTGATTGATCAAGGGCTTCGGACAACACAGCCAACAAACAACAAACAACAATAGATCAAGCCAATTAACAACAACAACAACAACAACAACAACAACAACAACACTATCATGGCTTCAAACTCTTTTCTCACACTAGAGTCTGTAGATCGCTGGTGTCGACTAGGATTGATGCCGACACCGCAGCCAAGTGATTGAAATGACTGCTACACAGTCAGCTACTTTAATGGAAGCATGTGCAAACATGATTGTAGAGGAATAGGATGCAACTCTCAATGTATTGATAGGTGCATATGCACAAGTATATATAGTACATAGGGCAAGTCATATCCTCAACTATACACAAGGAGGAGACTTGGAGTACAAGAATACATGTGCTAAATACATATCTCAACACCCCCCACAGTCGAAGCGACACCGTTGCTGACGCAGAGACTGGACCGGAATTCCTCGAAAGACGTCGTAGGCAAGCCTTTGGTCATGATGTCGGCAAATTGTTGGGAGGTAGGAACATGCAGAACACGAACATGGCCAAGAGCCACCTGATCCCGATCAAATGGATATCAAGCTCAATGTGCTTGGTGCGACGATGATGAACCGGGTTGGCGGAGAGGTAGACGGCGGAGAAGTTGTCGCAGTAGACAACCGTGGCCTTCTCAATAGGACACGAGAGCTCGTGAAGAAGCTGACGAAGCCAGGAGCACTCAGCAACAACGTTAGCCACAACGCGGTACTCAGCCTCGGCGCTGGACCGTGAGACGGTGGGCTGCCGCTTGGGCGACCACGTCACCAGGGATGGTCCAAGGAAGATGCAGTAACCCGAAGTAGAACGACGGGTGTCTGGGCAGCCAGCCCAGTCGGCGTCGGAGTAGGCGACCAGATCAGTGGCAGTGGAGGCGCGCAGAGTAAGACCAAGATCCATAGCACCACAGATGTAGCGAAGAATCCGCTTAACAGCAGTCCAGTGAACGTCTCAAGGAGCATGCATATGCAAGCAGACCTGCTGAACCGCATACTGTAGCTCCGGTCGAGTGAGAGTGAGGTACTGGAGAGCACCAACAATGGACCGGTAGAAGCCAGCATCCGGAGCAGGAGTACCATCAGTAGCAGAGAGCTTGTCCTTCGTCTCGACAGGAGTGGCGGCCGGTTTGCAGTTAAGCATGCCAGCACGGTCGAGGAGCTCATGAGCATACTTCCGTTGATGAAGAAAGAAACCATCAGGACGACGCACCACCTCAACACCGAGGAAGTAGTGCAACGGACCCAAGTCCTTGATGGCAAACTCAGCATGGAGACGATCAGTAAGCCGGCGAAGGAGCTCAGGAGTGCAGGCTGTCAGGATGATGTCGTCAACATAGAGCAGCAAATACGCCGTGTCGGTGCCCTGGTGATAAACAAACAGCGAAGCATCGGAGCGTGTAGAGCGGAAGCCGAGTTGGTGAAGAAACGCTGCGATGCGCTGGTACCAGGCACGAGGAGCCTGCTTGAGCCCATACAATGAGCGTGAGAGCAGACACACATGATCGGGACACGCCAGGTCAACGAACCCCGTGGGCTGCTGACAGAAGACATGCTCCTCAAGATGACCATGGAGGAACGCGTTGGAGACGTCCATCTGATGAACCGGCCAGGCACGAGAGACCGCCAACTATAAAACAGTGCGCATCGTCCCGGGCTTAACAACCGGAGCGAAGGTGTCGGTGAAGTCCACACCGACGCGTTGCCGGACACCACGAACAATCCAACACGCCTTGTAGCGATCAAGAGTGCCGTCGGGACGAAGCTTGTGTTTGAAGACCCACTTCCCGGTGATCACGTTGGCGTGCCGGGGATGGGGAACAAGCTGCCAAGTCCGGTTCCGCTGTAAAGCGTCGAACTCCTCCTGCACAGCGGCCATCCAAAGGGGGTCGCGGAGAGCGGCCCGAACCGAGGACGGTAGCGGGGAAGGAGCGGACGTCGAGGCGGTGCAGATGTAGTCATCCGCATAGCGGAAGCTCGGGCGGAAGACACCGGTGCGCCAACGGGTGACAGGCCCGGCCGTCGGAGCAGCCGCGGGTGGCGGCGAGGCCATGGCATCCACGGCGGCCACAGGAGCGGTGGCATCCACGGCGTCCATGGGAGAGGCGGTCCGGGCTGGGGTCGAGGCCGCGTCATCGGAAGAGCCAGGCGACGACGAGGCGGCGATCGCGCCAGTAGCCGACCGGGGCGGGGTCGGTGCGGGCGACCGAGGCGAGGCGGGCGACCGAGGCGGGGTCGAGACCGTGCCAGGGGAGGCCGCGCCAGGAGAAGCCGGCCCAGCCGGCGGCCCAGCATGCGGCCCAGCATGCATGGCGGGGGATCGGGACAACGTCGACGCGGCATCGGGCGACGAAGGCGTCGAGCCAGAGGAGGGAGCCGCGGATGGCCCCGATCCAGAGGAGGGCACCGCGGGCGAGGGTGCCGGAGCACGCAAGGCCTGCAGCGGGCGGCGCCGCGGAGGAGAACCCGCCGCGGGAGGGGAAGACGGTGCCACCTATTCCTGTGCAAAGAGAAACACAAGCTCATCAAAGTACACGTGCCGTGAGGTGATGACACGGTGAGACACGGGGTCATAGCGGCGATAACCCTTAGTGTTGGCCGGGTAACCAAGGAAGACACACGGAACGAAATGAGGAGCGTGTTTATGAGGGGTAATGGCGGTGGTGTTGGGGTAACAACGGCAAACGAAAATTCGGAGACCATCGTAGGAGGGAGGAGTGCCATATAAGAGATGGTGAGGCGCGTAATTCCAGCGCGGACGGCATGGCCGAAGGTTAAGAAGAAGGGTGGCGGTGGCGAGGGCATCTGGCCAAAACCGAGAGGGCATGTAGGCATGGAAAAGAAGGGTACGCACACACTCATTGAGGGTGCGTAGGATGCGCTCGGCACGACCGTTCTGCTGAGAGGTGTATGGACACGTGAGGCGAAACACGGTGCCGTGGGAGGAAAGAAGATGGCGAATGGTGAGATTGTCGAATTCTTTCCCGTTGTCGGTCTGAAGCGCGAGTATGGGTCGCCCGAACTGTGTGGAGACATGCAATGAGAGTGGCGGCGACATCGGATTTCCTACGAAGAGGAAATGTCCACACAAAGTGAGAGTAGTCATCCAGTATAACAAGATAATAAAGATAACCAGAATTACTAGGTACTGGGCATGTCCATACATCGCTGTGAATCAACTCAAACGGAAAAGATGCAACTGTGGAAGAGGAACTAAAAGGAAGGCGAACATGTTTGCCTAACCGGCAGGCTTCACAAGAGTGAGCGGTCGTTTTATTACATGAAAAAGAAAATCCTCTCATTATTTGACGAAGTGAAGAAGTGCTAGGATGCCCGAGATGAGCATGCCAAAGATCGACGCCGGAGGAAAAAGCTCGAGGACCACCCGGAGATGACGGCGACTGAACTGGGTAGAGGTCGCCGGGACTGTCACAGCGGTGAAGAATCATCCTGGTGCGAGCGTCCTTAACAGAAAAGCCAACTTCGTCAAATTACACAGTTACAAAATTGTCACGAGAAAGATTACAAACGGAAACTAAGTTCTGAATAAGATGAGGAGAAACAATGACATTATTAAGAGAAAGAGGTCGAGAGTTAGAAGGAAAGGGTGCAGAACCGACATGGGAGATGGGAAGACCAACACCGTTACCGATGATGATCCGGGAGGGAGTGGAAGTGGGATGGACGGAGGAGAGGTTACCCGGATGAGCGGACATATGAGAGGTGGCACCGGAGTCCATAATCCAGTCACCGCCACCACTAGAGTAGGGTGGCGGCTGCTGCAGCGCCGCTAGAAGGGCCGGGTCGTAGTAGGGGGCGCCGTACGCGCCGGGGGCGCCGTACGCGCCGTAGGAGGGCGCGGCAGGAGGGGCGCCGTGCGCGCCGTGGGCGCCGAGAGGCGTGGCCAGGAGCGCCTGGTGAGTGCTCGGGCAGGGGCCGAGGATGCCCGGGGCGGGGGGCCGCGGCACTGGCATACTGTATGCGTGCACGACCCCCGTCCAGGGGTTGTAGCCGCCGGCCCAGGGTGGCGGGGGCTGCTGTTGGGGAGCTTGACCGCCGCCACCGCCGCCTTTGCCTCCGCCTTGGCGTTGACCGCCGCGACCCCGGCGACGGTTGCCGCCATTCCCACCATTGCGCGGTGGTTGGGGCGGCTGCGGCGCCGGCGTAGGGTGCGGGACGGCCGGAGGACGGGGCGCCGAGGGCGGTGTAGAGGCGCCGGTGGAGAGGCCGGCGGCGAGCGCGGTGTGGACGGCGCGGGTGCGGAGGTGCTTCATCCGCCGCTCCTCAAGGCGAAGATAGGCCACCGCCCGCTCGTAAGTAGGGTTGGCCATGAGGGTGAGGTTGGAGGCGGCATTGCCGAAGTCCTCGTTGAGGCCGGCGGTGAGCGTCGAGAGGAGAAGCTCGTCGCCCACCTTGAACCCGACGTCGTTGAGCTCGTCGGAGAGGGTCTTGAGCCGGAGACAAAAGGCGTCGATGGTGGAGTCATTCTGGTGACACCCAAAAAATTCCTGCTGCAAGAAAACAATCCGTTGAAGCTTGTTGTCGGTGAAGAGGCCATTGATCTTGGTCCACACCGTGTAGGCATCGTCCCCATCGCGAACGACGGTGTGGAAGATGTCTGGAGAGACGGTGAGGAAGAACCACCGGATGAGGGTGGCGTCGATGGCGAGCCAGTTGGCGTCGTGGGCGCCGGCGAAGAAATTGGCGAGACCGTCCACATGATCACGAAGGTTGTACTCACGGAAGAGGAGATTGAGGTAGGTTTTCCAGGCATAGTAGTTTGCGGAGGTGTGGGAGAGGATGATGGGGACGTGATCGGAGAGGTGGATGTTGCGGATGTCGGCGGCTTGGGGCTCGTCGGGTTCGGACCCGTAGGAGGAGTCGAAGGGGTTGCTCGGGGGTGCGCTGGAGGAGGAGGAGGTGACGAGGGACGACATGGCGGCGCGGGATGGGATCGGGAGGGGGTTTAGGGTTTCGGGAGGGAGGCGGCTCGGGGTGAGCGGCGGTGTGCGGCAGGGAAGGGCGGGTGCGCGGCGGGGGAGGGTGGAGGCGCGGCGGGGAGAGGTTGTGGTGGAGGGAGGGAGGAGGCGCGGCGGCCGGGGAGGCGGCGGCGCGGTGCAGCGGGAGCGGCGGCGGCCTGGAGAGGCGATGGCGGCGCGGCTAGGGCTGGGACCGATGGTTAGGCTGATACCATGCAGAGGAATAGGATGCAACTCTCAATGTATTGATAGGTGCATATGCACAAGTATATATAGTACATAGGGCAAGTCATATCCTCAACTATACACAATGAGGAGACTTGGAATACAAGAATACATGTGCTAAATAAATATCTCAACAATGATGACTGTCAGCCATAATAAACTGTAATAACGGCTAGCTAACAGTGAACAAGGCGAAACGGCAAGGATCCAAGCCGAGCAAGCGCCGGCCATTGGTTGGATAACTGATCTCTCGACAAGTGCGCTTCTTCAGTCAGCGCGGGAGCTGCCTGGGACAACAAGATCAACAACTACAGGTGCGACAACAGCACTGATTAATTACAACCATACTACGTATATCAGCTACCATAATAATTTTATTACTAATTAGCGACCAGGTTCATTTGCAGCACTAGTAATAATCTGATAAATATTACTACTTCCGCTTTGGCAACAGAGTCGAAGCTAAGTGCAATTCTGCTAACCAAAGCTAGCACGAAGTATTACTTCCCTTTTGGCAACAGAATCTACCATATATGAACTGCTCATCTTCACCTGCATGCAGATGCAGAGGTCGACGACCTGCTGCTCATCTTGGGCTAAAGCGCTCAAGCTCGTCGGTCACCTATGAACTGCTAGGGATCTGCGGATCTACCAAAGCTGAACAACTCCAAGTCTCCAACATAGTATAGCAAAATAATTTATTTGTAGTAGTAATGATCTGACAAACTATTACTCCCCCTTTTGGCAACAGAATCAAAGCTAGTGCAATTCTGCTAACCAAAGCTAGTGCTACAAACTATATATTACTACCCTTTTGGCAACAGAATCTATACATCAACTGCTCATCTATCAAAGAAACAACACAGTTAGCAGAATTGGAACATAGTTAACACAATCTATACATCAACTGCTCACGGCAGGTGGATCAGGCACGTCGCGCCTGCATAGAGCACAACAGCCAAAACTCCAGTGGCCTCTTTGCACGTGGAAGCTCACCGGACACCCATCACGGGTGTCATGGCAATTGGCGACAATGCGCGCTTGCTGTCGTCAGGCAGGGACTTCCTCCTTGTTGCATTGCAGGCGGCCATAATTTGGTACAAAAGACTCTGTTCAGCTGAGACCAACCGAATGCATAGCAAATGCATTGATGCTCAAAACAAGTGCACAACATAGTGAAATTGCAGTTGGACAGACCAGAAACAACATACTACTAGCTAACAGGATCCTCCTAGTTAGGGGTGATGGCGGCCATATTTTGGTAAAAAAAAGTCTATCAAGCATTCAAGCTGAGACCAACGTAGCATAGCTAAATAATTCATGCTAACAACAACAACTGCAAAACATGGTGAACCTGCAGCAGTTGGGCAAACCAGAAAGAACATATATACCAGTTGCCCACTAGAGTATGAGTACCACAACATAGCATCCCACATACAACTTTACTTGGCACAAACAAGCATTCCACAGCTCGCCAAATACGTTTTTTAGCTGCTGCCAGGTCCAACAACACAAAATCTAGCTTTCTTGTTGAAGAGCTACTAATTAGGGGTTGTTTGGTTTGAGACTAAGTTTGCCTAAGGTTAGGCAAGTTTGACCAATTTAGGTGAGTGTTTGGTTCAAGCCACACCTTAGACAAACCACACGGGTCCCACATCACATACACTCAAAAAGTGTGGCAAGATTCCCTTGGGCTTGCCAACTTGTGGCTCTCATTTTGAAGATCTAACCTTAGGCAAATGTGGCAACGTTGTATGGCAAGGTGTGGCATTGTTAGGCCTAGAACCAAACAACCTCTAAATGCGCCGTCGTGGTACTTAATGCACGTTGATGGGCCCTGACTCCGGAATTGGCTATACGTCAAAATAATCCGAGATAGTATCCATACACATAATTCAAGTTTAGAACTTGATAGACCCCCTAAAAGACTTAAAGTCTAAAGTGTAGAGATGGATCTATAAATTGACAAAGATAAAAATGTTTTATAATGCTTGACTTGTTGCAAATAGTTTATGACAAGATCAAGGAGTTGATTATTACGAGATTGTCTCATCATAATAATACTTAAAGTCAGTCGGATTAAACTAGAAACTACTAAATATTTTAGTTATGAGATATAACAGATGGATGTCGAGATGATTCCCATGAGATGGAAATAGAACCAAGGATGTATATTTGATACGGTCCAAGGTGATTTTCTCGATCCAGAGGATGCTAGTAAGTGTGCAAACTTCAAAAGATCCTGTTATGATCTAAAGTAAGCATAGTGGAGTTGGAATCTTTGTTTTGATTAACTAATCAAATAATATGATTTCATCAATAGAAACAAAGTTGCTTGTATTTACAAGAAAGTAAGTGGGAGCATGATAATATTTCTAAACACTGTGTGTGCATGACGCGTTGTTGATTAAAAATTATATAAATTTCTTGACACGGATTAAGATTTTATTGAAAATAGTTTTTCAGTAAAGTACTTAGGCAATATAGTCCTTGTATTAGACATAATAATCTATGGAGATTGTAGTGTCTAATCGGGCTTAGCCAAAATACATATTGACAAAAGTACTAAAGTGGTTTAGTATGAAAAATGTCAAAAAGAGTTTTCTTGTCAAAGTCGCATGGAAGGAGTTCTTAGCGAGAAATACATGAAATACTGATGAGTGGAATACATGATTTCAATCACACTTGTGTTAATTCCATGGTATGTAATAACCAGATATGTTCAAGTACTGCAAATAAGTTGTGAGTAAAGTTAATAGTATAGTCAAATTGTTGATCATAGGACAAGAGTAAAAAAATCGTTAAGTACTAAGGACATGCTTCTCACATATGGAGAGAATGAAGAGACTGTTGTAAAGAGTTACATCAATACATGCTTGCTGTAAGTAGTAGATCAACAAAAATCTTCAATTGGTGCTCCAAGCGAATTTCAATTTCAATTAAATGATTTATGGTGGCACAGTAAGTTGGAATTGGTCCAAGATAGTTACTGTGGTGAATTCTATAACAGAAGGCTGGGTATATTGTTGCTTTAGAAGCAACAATAGAGGGTGAAGAATCAAAGGTTCATTTATGAACTTAGTATGGTTTCTAGATGATTGTGCAAATAGAACATTGTTCTCATATAGTGGTTCTATGCCTCAATCTAAGGAAATCAAAGGTCTTGCCAGTGATTCAATATATAGTAAGCTTGTTTCACATAAATTATGAATTCATGTGAAAGCATGATGGATGCATAGAAATGCAAATGATACACACGGATCTGAAGTTTTCAGATTCGATAGGACTAAGTCTATACCACAAGCAAAGCATGGATTGACACCGAATTGCCATTGGTGTAAAAGTTAAAAGTGCTGACTAGATTATTGACTCTAGTGCAAGTGGGGGATTGTTGGAAATATGCTCTAGAGGCAATAATAATGTATTATTATATCTCCATATTCATAGTTAAGAGTTTATATTCCATGTTATAACTGCTATGAAACTGGAATATGTGGTTCAGTGGAAAACTCATATGCACGTGTGGAATGATAAATGGTAACAATAGGTTCCCGGTCTTGCCTCTAAGACTGGCTCAAGTGTTGTTGGTGATCATGTTTTCTGGATCTTAGGATATCGTTCAGTGTAAGGATAGTCCTAAAACAACATTGAGGGTATGATGTTAGAAGAACGATCATATTGAATTGACCCAATACTTGTTTGTTATACTATGTGATTATATCGTCTGAAATCATCTGTTATAACACGGAGTGTTAGCATGTGTTTTAGTTCCTCAGACCATGAGAGTGTCTCGGTCACTTCCTACCGAATGGTGGGCTTTGGGGTTTCTCAAACGTCATCTGTAACTAGGGGATCATAACGACAACCTTCAGGCACACCGGAAAGTCTAACAAGTGACCGGATAGCTCGAGAGTGGGATTTGTTCCTCCGACGATTGAGAGATATTCTTAGGGCCCTCTCGTTGTGATGGCATCCATCATCGTCTTGCCAAACACTAGTGACTACGTCACGGGAATGCCGGAACACGTCAACGAGAAAGAAGAACAAAACCGGTAACATGAGCAGTTGTATAGTGAGCATGGTGATGACTCAGGAGGATATCGATGCACACCGGGTTTTGTAAAGTATCGCGAAGCAAAGGGAACAACACATGATAACCTAAGGTTCACTTGAATACTATTCGTGTAATCATAGGGGCCAATATGGATATCCACGGTTCCGCTATCGGTCATTGAAAGAAGGGGTTTCGTTCATGTCTATGATTTACCGAACCTACGGGCTCACAACGTTAAGGTAATCACGATCCGCTGAGTGTTAGTGGGATGAGTAATGAGAATATATTTGTGGAATTGTTTCATTAATATCTGGAATAGTTCCGAGAGGTTCCAGAAGCATTTTGGGGTCACCGGAAGGGTTTCGGTGATTATCGGATAATACCGGGTATTACCAATTAATATATATAGGTGGAAAACGTTTCCGGGGATGTTAAATTATATATAAAATGGTCTAAAAATATTTAGAACATTACTATTTTTAAATTAATATCAACGGGCCTTAAAAGGCCAAGTGGTGGAAGGAGATATGGGCCACATAGGCACATATGCAAGTGCCCCCCTTCCTATCAAGGGGGGCCGAATCCTACTTGGGGTGGGAGTTGGACTCCCCCACAGGGCTGGCGCACCAAGGGGGACTCCTTCCCCCCCCTTGGTGGCTGCCCTCTCCCTCCCCTCTAACCTATATATACTAGAGGATTTCCACCGCATGTTAACACAAGTTTTGGAGCCTCCTCTAGTTAATCTAGTTCTAGTTCTTGTCGGTCCTAGTTGACTTATTAGAGCTAGCCCTAGCCACCTCTAATCCTCATAATTAGAAGCCCCGTGTGGTTATAATCTCCTCCCTCTAATTCTCCGGCGATGATTAGCTCTGGACGGCGAAGCGCTGCCGGATCATGAAAATTGTATGCTTGCAACCAAGTAGAGAGCCCGTGCTTTCGGTCTTATGTTTGAGAGATCATTCGAGGGCAATTCGCGAGATCGTCATCGATGTTCGAGGCACTCCAAGTACGATCTACACCGACTCGTCTAGTTCCGCTGCACTCCCGGAGTCAATAACGATCGTTGATCACAACGCGTTATGCATCTTCATATTGTTCCTGGGTGATCGTAGGGCGATTTTTTTTTGTTTTCTACTACGTTTTCCAACACCTATCTGGATTCAAAATTAAAGAAATATGTGGCCTCATGTTGATAGTTGCAACTACACGCCGATAGATTCTGTTTTTCTGGTAGAGATGGAGAAAACTGAATTCTTTGTTTGCAAGATGGGTAACCTAAATTGTAGTTTAGACTAGCAAAATGCCCGTGCTACGCTACAGAACGACATGACAGTACAATCTAAAGTAGTTTATCTCATTCGGGTACTAAAAACATCCAATCAAAATCTTCTAATGTTACACGAGGAACAACCGATTATTTATTTATTTGTTTCCTTATCATCTTATCTTATATTTACTAATTGGAAGCATCATACGTACTCCCACGTTAATCCACATCATTAAGAATATCTTAACCATTCAATCTATGTAACTGATTTATCTTGACCTTACGATTTATGTTACATTACTCTTGCCGGAAAAAGACTCAACCTGACCCAACCTGCACGTACGTATTGACTAGCTCAAAAAAAACACCCAACAAACCACGTACTAAATCCTCCAAAAAGACACATACATGATTCTCAAAAAAGAAATATATACTGTCCAAACAAAAAGAGTCTAACCCAACCTACACGTACGTAATGACGAGTAGAAAAAAAATCACCCACCCTAGCAAACCACGTACAGAATTATCAACAAAAAACACTTACATAATTCTTCCAAAAAAGTATACCCTCCTAACAAACCATGTAAAAAATCTTTTATTCTTGAGGGACACAAAAAAATCCTCCATCATAGGATTGCACGTACATAACTCTCCATGAAAAAAAAAAACAAATACAGAGTCCATATCGCCTTACTCTTCCCTTCTCCAACCAACACGTACATAATTACTAGCAGGAAACGTGCCGAATTCTAAAACAAATAACATACAGAGTCCACACCG
>NC_041385.1:772584735-772624229 GCF_002162155.2 Triticum dicoccoides
ACACCGTCTTCCTCTTTCAATCTCCTATGTTGCTGCTGAATCAATCGACCACCTGATTGAGCCTCCGCAAGAATGGTAGTAGGAACAAATAACATACAAAGTTCATATCGTCTTCCTCTGATTATAACATCATCCAAGTCTGCTGATGTTGTTCACATATATCTCAAGTAACTGCTCCCCCTCGGTTTGAACATGCAGATTTGTCTCCTATAGTGCTCTTTTTTTTTTAGAAAAGGAGGATGACCCCCGGCCTCTGCATTGGGAGATGCATACGGCCACTTTATTGATTATTCTCGAGGACCTTACAAAGTATTACAACAATGTGTCTGAGTCCACCATCTTGACAATATATGCCCCTACTCCTATCCAAAATGATGAAGGGGTGCTAGCTGAGCCACTACCCAAACCACTCACCTAAGCCTAACATCAAAAGCCAGAAGCCGAAACTCATTCGGAAGCCCCAGCCGAGCCACATACCGGGTCTGGGGCACAATCCGATCAGACGCACTCGTGTGTCGTCGCCGCCATCTTCCACAGGTCTTCAGATCATATTGAGGCTTCTACCTTGTCTGGCCACTCAGCCATCGACGTCACCATGACGCCAGACAGCAACCTCCTCCTGCGCGAGCCCATCTCTGCACATCGGGCGCCGAGTCTCCACAGCGCCATGCCATCGATCTCCGCCGCCATCCAATGTGTGAGATGAAACACCGCTCCACCATCCCTCCAGCCAGCACTTGCTCCAAGACGATGCCCCCAGAAGGGAAAGCGATAGAACACCATCATCATCCGATCCGGAAGACCCAGATCTGGGGTTTCCCCCTGAGCATCCCGAACCTGATGGCGCAGACTGCCGACGATGCCTCGACCCTCGGCATTAGCTCCACCAGACGAGCGTCGCCTACGTCGCCGCAGCCTCCAAGATGAAACTGACCAGAATGCATACGTCGACACCGAACCGCCGCCACTTCCACCGCCACTTAAGCAGCCCCCGAGCAACGCCTTCAGGAAGGAGCACGCCACCGTGGTGTCGTCGTCGCTTGGAACAGGGGGGTCTGAGGTTTTCACCTGAGCTCCTGGGAGGGGTGGAAGGAAGGAGGTCCTCTCCGAAGCCTCCAACGAGGGAAGCAACACCCAAAGGCACTGCCATCGGAGTGGCTGCCACGCCGGCCAAGAGATTCCCCCGGAACCCTTCCAGCCACCGGATCTGCAAGGCCAGCACCCAAGAACGGTGACCGAAGCCACCAAGGGCCGGATCCGCTGCAGATCGGAGTAGATCGGGGTCGAGGACGAACATCACCATGGCCACCAACATCCAGCGAGGATCCGCCGCCGCAGCCGAAGCCCACCACCTCCCCGCCATCCACATGGCCAGGGAAGTGGCCCACCTGTCCACGCCGGCGCTGCCCGCCGCCAAGCTGCGCCGCCTGCCACCAGCCATGGCCGCTGCCATGGATCCGAGCCGCAGGCGGGCCGCCAGCCGCGGTGCCCCGCGGGAGACCAGGGCGCGCCGGAACCCCAGATCGGGTCCAGCCCGTGCGCCGCCCACCTCGCGCCTCGCCGCGCCTCCTTCTGCCGCTGCCTCGGAGACCAGGACCTGGCGCCCCGCCGCCGCCTTCCTTGGGGCCGGCCCGAGCTTCGCCGGGGGCGTCCTCTGGCGGCGGCAGGACGGCTGGGGGGAAGGGGAAGAGGGCGGCGGCGCTAGGTTTTTTTTACCCCCGAGTCGCCAGACGAGGCGACGCGAGGGTCGAGGGACGAATCCTGCTCTTTCTATGACAGCTACTTGGGAACTGGATCTATAGTGCTCTATATTGGAAGAAATTTGGGATCAACTTACATGCATGCCGCAGCCCTCCTACTCTCTCTTGGTTTCCTCAGTAGTATATCCCTGACTCGCCGCTTTCAAGTCAAGCATTCACCTGCATTTGTTGGTATCAGCATATGTCAAGGCTCCTCCTGGACCCAACGATCAACAATGAAAGTAGATCTTGGGTTGATAAGCTCTATGACTAGATGTGCTGTGGTGATCGACGTTGACACGAGTCCAAGGTGACATGCTACCTCCTCAGCTGATTCTTCTGGTAGTGGCCACATCAACTTTTGTTGTAGCCAGATCTTTGATGTTGTAATAACCATAGCATGTACATCAAGTGTGTCTTCATTGGGTGTGTCATAGATATCTCTATTGCTGGATTCATGATCCACTTTTCAATTTTGCAGCATTCAAGTTTTTAGATAATCTTGCTGCTTTATAAGTCCCCTGTCTAATCCGTTCACTAGATGCCTGATGAAATACTGGCCGGAGCAAAGAATTTTATTGTACTACCTGAGATACGAGTTAAAGTCCAAGGTTATGATCATCAGGTCGAGATATAATAATGGTATATGGTACGTATTGATCTACAAGCACCAATAAAATGCATTGACTATTTATTTCTAACATGAAAATACTTGGGAAGGATTATCATCATATGTACTTATAATCGTGTACAGCATCTACGCACCAACATGATACAAACTTCCCTCGAGCATGCTGCTGTAAGAGTGTTGGATCCCAGATTATTCAGCAGTGGTTAAATAGAAGCTCAATGGATCACCCCATCAGCTATACAGATGCATGTATATTGTAGAAGGCACATGGCAGCAAGTTCACGTGCAGACGGAAGGCTTTGACCTTGCGTAGGCGTGGTGGCATGCTGTCTTCGTTGTCATCCTCTCGAGTATGGCAGAAACTTCACACGCGGCCGTGGAGGCATCCTAAGGTCACATTTTGGCAGCAGAGACAGATTCTTGAGCAAGATACAATCAATCAGGCGGATTCCCCGGGTTGGATAAAAGAACTCTTTTTCTGAAATTAGACTCCTCTACTTTGCAAGAAGGCAATGAGATAGTCAGTACTTTTCTAAAACACTTCCATTATTATCTCCATGATGATGCAGTCAAACAGTCAAAGCTACAGAGGGCATGAAAAAGATTCAGGTTTGTTTTTTGCGGGGATGAAAAATATTCAGGTGAGCTAAAGCTTAGCTTGGCAGACGAACTCCACACTCACAACCTTGATGCAATAACGCCAGGTCATGTTGAAATCCTTAGTCTCGACAAGTTCTGTTTGGAAATAACTATAGTCATTACCTTTTAACAAAATTATAATACGTTTCAAAGCATACATATATCATACTAAGCTAAGCATGACACACCTTGAAGAAAATCCATGATGTTGTGTATCTTCCCTACTACTCCCTCCGTTCCAATATAAGTAGTAGATACTTATTTGAACGGAGGTGGTACTATTTAATGCTAAACAATTAATTTCTAGCATGGTGCAACTAAAATTGTACCAAATGTATCCCTTCTAATTAACGTACTAATGTTATTTCTGATTCCGATATTTCTAAAACTCTTCTTTTTGCCAAAGCACAAGAAATCTATATTAAATTATGGGCTGTCAAAGTTGAAACCAGCATACAACATGTCAACAACACTTCTCCTTATAATCACCATTGTCAAGAACTTAAGCACTCTTTTGTATTAATAATTGTTATTTAGTGGAAAAGGATGATTAGTGAAATTATATGTACCATTTTGTGGACGATCAAGCATGGAAGTACATCGCCACCACGTGTGGATTTCCCAAATCCTAATACCAAGAATGTATAGAGTTGTCGGAGTACACAAAGTTTTTTGGTCGATATTTCCACATAGCATGCATGGATAATCCCATTTTAGTTCAAACCCGTGACATTCTCAAACTGACGATGGTTGTATTTCCAAAATGGGAAATTACAATGGAAGACAAATATTACTATATTATAGGAAAACACGCAGTTCAACGAATTCTTTAGCTTATATCTTTATAATTATTTCATAAAGTGTAACCAATTTTTTTTTTCATTCGTGTAACCTTTATCTACAAATTACCATATATTTTTACTATTGAAAAGAAGGATGATACTACAAATTTTCTATCATATAGTACTAGCCCGTGCAGGAGCACGGGTTGACGACTAGTATGTATTAATGGACATTTCTACTAATGCTACTATACACAACATTATTGTACTTTGCCAAGTAAGTTGAAACACTAATGATATGTTTGCTCTATACTTTATTTAGGTGGGTCCCATGGATAGAAGGAGGAGGAAGGTGAATGGGTGAGTACTGTTTGCTTTATATTTTTATTTAGGTGTGTACCATGGATAGAAGGAGCGTGGATGGGTGAGTGAACTCAACACAAACTCAAATCTTTAAAAGTAGAAAAGATATAAGTGCGACGCAAAAAAGGTATGGATTTTGCTTCGAGCTGCTTCGAGACGTCCAGTGTCTTTGTTATGCAATATTTTGTTTTCTAGATGCATCTCCTTTTTTTAATAATAAAACTATAGGCCAATCTGGATTCAAAATTAAAGAAATGTGTGGCCTTGTGTTAATAGTTTAGAACTACACGCGGATGGATTGTGTGTGTTGTTTTTTTTTCTGGTAGAGATAGAGAAAAACCGAATTCTTTGTTTACAAGATGGGTAACGTAAATTGTAGTTTAGATATAAGTGTGGACCCAACAAAAAGTACAGATTTTGCTTCGAGCTGCTTGGGGACGTTGCATATTTTTACTTAGAAGTTTGACTATAGAAAAAAAGAAAATACACCATATATTTTAGAGTGGAGCAGGGATAAAAGCTAAATCATAGTTCGGATATAAGTGCTAACGCAACAAAAAGTACATATTTTGCTTCGAGCTGCTTGAAGACGTCAAGTGTTATGCAATATTTTGTTTTGCAGATGCATCTCCTTTTTTTTCTAATATAAAACTGTAGACCAATCTGGATTGAAAATTAAGGAAATGTGTGGCCTTGTGTTTAATCATTTATATCATACTTATATGGGCTAACCTGTTAATCCAGTGCCAAATGCCAATTTTATGTTTTCTAGTGTTTTGGGGCTTTGCATGATTTTTTTAGAAAGGAAAGTATGGATTTTTTCTAGATGCATCTCCTTTTTATCGAATATAAAACTATAGGCAAATCTGGATTCAAAATAAAAGAAATGTGTGTTGATAGTTTGGAACTACACACGGATTGTTTGTGTTGTTTTTTCTGGTAGAGACAGTAAAAAACGAAATTCATTGTTTGCAAGACGGGTAACTGAAAGGATCGATATAGTTGACTAGAGGGGGGGGGGGTGAATAGGAAACTAACAATTTTTAACTTTTCTTTACCAAATTAAACTTTGCATCAAAGTAGGTTGTCTAAATATGCAACTAGGTGATCAACCTATATGATGCAACAACAATAAGTCCACAAGCAAGCAAGGGATACAACACAAATAAGCTTGACGAGTAAAGACACGAGATAACCAAGAGTGGAGCCGATGGAGACGAGGATGTGTTACCGAAGTTCCTTCCTTTGGAGGGGAAGTACGTCTCCGTTAGAGCGGTGTGGAGGCACAATGCTCCCCAAGAAGCCACTAGGGCCACCGTATTCTCCTCACGCCCTCCCACAACGCTAGATGCCGTGATTCCACTATTGGTGCCCTTGAAGGCGGCGACCGAACCTTTACAAACAAGGTTGGGGCTATCTCCACAACTTAATTGGAGGCTCCCAACGACACCACGAAGCTTCACCACAATGGACTATGGCTCCGCGGTGACCTCAACCGTCTAGGGTGCTCAAACACCTAAGAGCAACAAGATCCGCTAGGGATTAGTGGGGGGATCAAATTTCTCTTGGTGGAAGTGTAGACCAGGGCCTTCTCAACCTATCCCGAGCAAATCAACAAGTTTGATTGGCTAGGGAGAGAGATCGGGCGAAAATGGAGCTGGAGCAGCAATGGAGCTTTTGGGGGAAGAGGTGGGTCAACTTTGGGGAAGAAGACCTCCTTATAAAGTGGGGGGAACAATCCAACCGTTACCCCCCTAGCAGCCCCGCAGAGAGCGGTACTACCGCTGGGATGGGCGGTACTACCGCTGCGGCCAGCGGTACTACCATTCCACCTCGCGGTACTGTCGTGCAAAGAGGGATGCGAGGAGCAAAGGGAGGACCTGGACCCCAAGCGGTACTGCCGCGGTGGTAAGGGCGATACTACTGCTTAGGAGCGGTACTACCGCCTCTATTGCCGCAACAAGTGCCGCAAAACCCGACACGAGAAAAGGGGCCTCGAGTCGAGGCAGTAGAAGCACAGAGCTGCAACGGTACTACGGCGGAGGGCTCCAAGCGGTACTACCACTGTGGAGCGGTACTGCCGCTTGTTGCACTCGAGCGGTACTACCGCTGTGGCCCGCGGTACTACCGCTGGGACCAAATGAAGCACATATGAAGGGGAATGAGCTCTCCATTGAAGCGGAAAGGCTCAGAGGGTGTGACAAGGATGTGTACGTGTTGATTCCACCGTAGACTTACCAAAAGCGGACCCCCTCTTGATAGTACGGTGACTCCTACGAAACTAGTCCACCAACATAGAAATGAAAGAGCTGCACCGTCTTGAATAATACTCCGAGGGGAGGGAATCGTCTCGGGCCAAAGGATGAATCTCTGGAGAACTCAACGCACATGATTAGTCCGCAAAAGCATTGTCATCAATCACCAAAACTCATTAGGATAAATATGCCCTTACAATCTCCCCCTTTTTGGTGGATTGATGACAATACGGGATTTGCACAAACGGGAAAAGACATAGGACATAAGCAAACCCCACAGTTCTAAAATATAGACGGGCTCCCCCTAGATGTGTGCTTTCTGGATAAGTTCTTTGGACTGCACGACACACATACTAGGATCAACACTCCCCCTATATTTTAGAGACCAACAACCTAAGTAGGATACATGAGAACAAGGTATATCACAGGATAAGCATGCAACACATAATATACCAACGGACTAGATAGACATAGATAATGATAGGATAAAGATAAGGTAGCATATGTCTCACACCATATGTCAGGAACTTAGGTTACACTAGCACAAAACCAAACAAAGCAAATGGCGAGAAAACACAACGACACCACAAAGACACACACGCAATTCAAACAACGACACAAATCCCTAAACTCTCTCCCCCTTTGGCATCGAGACACCAAAAAGGGAAGGAATGTTGCTACGGCTCTAGGTGATAGCAAGCTGAGGATCTCGAACATCGTATCCCAGCGGGATCGTTTACACTGTCGTCATCGGTCGGAAACTGCTCGATGTCTGAATTTGTCCACGGGCAGTGCTGCTGAATCCACTCCTCCTCAGTTTTCTGGTCCTTAGATCCGCTGTAAACGGTCACACCCAACTGACGCATGAGCTCCTTGTGACGTCCCCTGGCCTTCTTCTCAGCCACATGAGTCATGTACTGACCATGAGACTCCATGCAGAAAAGTTTCTTCATCTCAAGCTTGAGCTTCTTTGCCCAAGAGCGCTCTGCACCTGAAGGCTCATAGTCAATGTCATCATCAGCATCAGCCTTGCTCTTGGTCTCCATGGCAGCAGCAGAAGATGGACCCCCAGTTTTAGGGGCCAGGGTGCCCCAATTGTCCTTCTTCCTCAGACGCTTGATCTCATCAGACACCAACTCTCCAGTCTCCAGCATAACCTTGGGATAGACCTGATCCCAGGCCTTCTCAATGAGCAACATGATGAACGGTCCATAGATCGGGCACTTGCGCTGAGAGATAGCAGATAGAAGTTCAGACCACATAACATGAGAAATGTCCAGGGACTCGCCAGTGTTTGCTTCCTTCTCATGCTGGCAGAAGAGAAGCATGTCCACGAGATAGGAGTGGACCATATCCAGATTCCCAATACGAGGGAAGAGAGTCTCACGGAAGACACGGTGAAGAATGTCCAGAAATGCTGGCAGCTCATAGGTTTCCTTCTTAGTCTCGTGGTTAATCTTCAGAGAACAGTATGGCCAGAGGGCTTGCTTGTGAGTGGAGGTGGCATTGCGGTGAGGGCGGAAGCCGACTGGAGTCTCAAGCCCGTGATCTTCCACCCCAAGTAACTGCATGAAGGCCTTCCACTTGACAGAAAGCAACTTGCCATTTGTCATCCAAGTCAGAGTCCTGTCCTCATCAGTCCCTAGATGGACAGTGGCATAGAATTGAGCCACTATATCTGCATCAAAGTCCTTGTTGAACTGCATGATTCTGAGAATGTTCAGCTGAGAGCACATCTGAAGGGCTTCACCAAAGTACTCAGGATCCTTCTACATAAAGTCCGTGTCGATGGAGTGCACATCAACATAGAGATTCTTCTTGGCCTTGATCACATCAAAGAAGATGGCAAACTGGAAGCGGTTCCAGAACGGACGGTTGACCAAACTGGGTTCTTGGTCTTCCACATAGGGGTTGCGGCGACGCCTTGCCCAGAACTCCTTGGCATTCATTTCAGGCACAGTTTTGCCCTTTGGCTTCGGCTTGACGGCAGACTTGTTCTTGAGTTGAGGTGGAGGTGGAGCACTTGAGGAAGCACCCACTGGCGGTGGTGGAGCACTAGAGGAACCACCTGCTGACATAGATGTGCGCTAGCGCTTTGACATTGCATGACCGGGGCTGACACGACGGGCTTGCAGCTCAGGATGTTCATCACCTGGAACCAAACACAAGAACACATGAAACAACCAGAAAGAACGAGCATAAGCCAACAAACACAACAAACGAGATAAGGAAATGGCAGAAACATGATGGAACTGGGCAGAGAGCGGTAGTACCGCGACTCGGAAGCGGTAGTACCACCCGAGCAGTAGTACTGCGCCACTTGGAGTGGTAGTACCGCTCAAGATGGGGAAACGGCGGTTTCCTACTGCCGTGGTCAAATCCGGCACTACCGGTCAGCCAAATTCAAAAATACTCCTACCAATCACTAATCCAAATAGTCTAGTAGCCTTCTCCAACCTACTCAAGCCTAGATTTAGCCAAAAATCGAGAGATGCAACCACTATTGCCCCTAAGACACTAGATCTGAAGTCTAGACAAAAAGAGAGGAGGAACAGGGGCAATACCGGCATCCATGGCAAGAGGACGAGGTGGGGATCGACTCCACCGAAGGAAATGGAGAGGGATGGCCCAGAGACAACGGCTCGCCAGAGCCCTCCCGTGGCGAGGCGACGCTGGAGATACAAAGAGGAACGAGGGGGCGGAGCGAATGGGTATGGGGGAGATGAAACCTCCCCCTGCCCCGATATAACCCCCTGGTCCCACCCCTCAGTGGTAGTACCGCGCTGGTGGTCGGTAGTACCGCTTGTCAACATAAGCAGTAGTACCGCGCACCACCAGCGGTAGTACTGTAGGACCTTGAAGTATGTCTAGAGGGGGGTGATTAGACTACTTGACCAATAAAAACTTAACCTTTTCCCAATTTTAGAGTTTGGCAGATTTTAGCCACTTCAGGACAAGTCAAGCAATCATCACACTATTCAAGCAAGCATGCAAAGAGTATATAGGCAGCGGAAATTAAAGCATGCAACTTGCAAGAAAGTAAAGGGAAGGGTTTGGAGGATTCAAACGCAATTGGAGACATGGATGTTTTTGGCGTGGTTTCGATAGGTGGTGCTATCGTACATCCACGTTGATGGAGACTTCAACCCACGAAGGGTAACGGTTGCGCGAGTCCACGGAGGGCTCCACCCACGAAGGGTCCACGAAGAAGCAACCTTGTCTATCCCACCATGGCCGTCGCCCACGAAGGACTTGCCTCACTAGCGGTAGATCTTCACGAAGTAGGCGATCTCCTTGCCCTTACAAACTCCTTGGTTCAACTCCACAATCTTGTCGGAGGCTCCCAAGTGACACCTAGCCAATCTAGGAGACACCACTCTCCAAGAAGTAACAAATGGTGCGTTGATGATGAACTCCTTGCTCTTGTGCTTCAAATGATAGTCTCCCCAACACTCAACTCTCTCTCATAGGTTTTGGATCTGGTGGAAAGAAGATTTGAGTGGAAAGCAACTTGGGGAAGGCTAGAGATCAAGATTCATATGGTAGGAATGGAATATCTTGGCCTCAACACATGAGTAGGTGGTTCTCTCTCAGAAATGGTAAGTTGGAAGTGTAGGTTTGTTCTGATGGCTCTCTCCACGAATGAAGAGGAGGTGGAGGGGTATATATAGCCTCCACACAAAATCTAACCGTTACACACAATTTACCAAACTCGATGGGACCGATTCAACAGACTCGGTCGGACCGATTTAGTAAACCTAGTGACCGTTAGTGATTTTCGGTGGGACTGACATGCATCTCAGTGACACCGATTCGGTTAGGGTTAGGGCATAATGTAGTCTCGGTAAGACCGATTACACAAACTCGGTAAGACCGATTTGGTAATAAGCTTTCCAGAGAGTTGGTCAGGTAAACTCGGTGGGACCGATTTGCTCTTTTCGGTGAGACCGAAATGTTACAAAAAGGAAACAGAGAGTTTACATTGCAATCTCGATGGGACCGATCGCTCGCTTCGGTTAGACTGAAACGTTACGAAGGGAAACAGAGAGATTACAACCCCATCTCGGTGAGACCGAGATCCCTATCGGTAAGACCGATTTCCTTAGGGTTTGTGGCAGTGGCTATGACTTTTGGAATCGGTGGCGCCGGATAGGAAGAATCGGTGTGACCGATTTTGGCTTTGGGTTTAGGTCATTTGTGGATGTGGGAAAGTAGCTGAGGGTTTTGGAGCATATCACAAAGCACATGAAGCAAGAGGCTCATTAAGCAACACCTCATCCCTCCTTGATAGTATTGGCTTTTCCTATAGACTCAATGTGATCTTGGATCACTAAAATATAAAATGAAGAGTCTTGAGCTTTTGAGCTTGAGCCAATCCTTTGTCCTTAGTATTTTGAGGGATCCACTTTCATCATCCATGCCATGCCATTCATTGAGCTTTCCTGAAATAACAGTCTTGGAATAGCATTAGCTCAATGAGCTATATGTTGTTATGAATTACCAAAACCACCTAGGGATAGTTGCACTTTCAATCTCCCCCTTTTTGGTAATTGATGACAACATATAGATCAAAGCTTCGACAAATGATAATAAGATTGAATAACATCGTCGCTTTGAGAAGTATGTGATAAGAAAGAGCTCCCCCTAAATTTGTGCATAGTTTAAGATTTGCTTTGGACTGCAAATGCACAATGAATTAGGCTCATGTGTTACTCTTCCATGTCACATACATCTTGGTGGAGCGCTCAAAATAATAAACATTGAATACATGCACTCATCACCAAGCAAAGTGAATGATCACATAGGATAGATAAGATAATATCAAACATGCATAAGTGTAGCTTATGATCAAACACATGATCATCAATGTCTCACAAGCATAGTATCTCAAACAATCAAAAGCAAACAAGTTTAACCACCAAATAAAGAAAGAGAGAACAAAAGCAACACACTCTCTCTCGAAGCCTATGATCTATACATTTTTCTCCCCCTTTGCCAACAAGTTACCAAAAAGTTCATAGAAAATGCATAATGCTAGATCGAATCTCAAGCTTGATCTTCAGGTGGTGGTGTCCGGATAACTCCAAGGACGAAGGCTTCAGTTGAAGTAGAGGGTGCTGGAGTGGATGCTGGAGCTGGTTGCACTGGAACTGAAGGGGCAGTAGCTGGTGCTGAAGATGTTGCTCTAGTGTCTGTCACATGCACTGCAACTGACCTCTGGGCTCTAGGCACTCTGGCAAACACATTTGTTGTTGTCTTGCCCTGCCTCTCTTGCATATCATCCTGCAGCTGCTCCACAACTGACTGAATCTCAGTTACTTTGACATCAAGGTCATGGAATTTGAGTTCCATGATTCTCTCCAGGCTCTCCTGATTCTGAGTGAGGGTGGCCAGTCCCTTATCAATCCTCGGTGTAGATGCTATCAAGTAACCAAGTTGCTCCTACTTGTTCTTCAAGAAATATTCAGATGCCTCCTCTTAAGTTGGCATCCTGGCAGCCTTCTCCTTCTTTGCCTTCTCTTTCTTCTCTTGAGCTTGAACTGATGTTGGATCATTCTCATTCATGACAACCTCATTGTCCTCAAAGTCTGGATAAAGTGGAAAATGTTCCTTATCCAACTGATATTTCCTTGTGCCCATCTTTGAGTTTATCAACTCCTGAATCTGAGGGGCATATCCACAGCTCCTCTTCTGATCTGCTGTAGTCCTCTTAATGGTTTCAATCATCAGGCTCATGACTTTGAACTTTTGTGGCACATCAAACACATGCAACATGTTGATGGCATGCCCTCTGATCATGTTATGGTCACCAGACTTGGGCAGCAAAGTATGCTTCAGAATCCAATTGATTATAGGCAGCCCTGACAGCAGAAAATGGATTGATCCAAACTTGTGTGTCTCTACTGCCTTGTCTGGGATTTCCTTGTACATGTGTGCCATGGAATTGTGCTCCATCTTCTTCTTTGCATAAATGTCCAGGTCATCCTCATTTTCCTTTGGGGCATTTATCAGACTTGCCCATTCTTCAACAAGTTGACTGGTACCTTGTACCTTCAGACATCCAAACAATTCTTCCATCTGGGTAAAAGTGTGTTGTGGAGTAGAATTGCATGATAAGCTCATCATTCTAGTGGGTGAACTTTTGTCCAACAAAATCAGCAACTCCACAAGCAACAAAGCTTTCTTGCACTCCTGGATAGTGCTCTTCATTGTCCTTGATGTAGGTCCAGTCGACCCACCTCATGTCACAAACTATGGGCTTCTTGTCCAACAGAATTGTCTCATAGAAGTCTAGTTGTTCCTTTGTATGGAACCTGTAGTCAACAACAGTTCTTCTCCTTGATGCATATGGATCTTCCATCCTCCACAGCCTCAGCCCTGAATCCTTCCTGATCCTCATGTCCTCAGCCACAGAATGGGCATCATTGTGGTCTGGTATCTTGGGCTTGAGCTTCCTTAGGACCTGTCCTTCTTCATCTTCTTCTTCAGCAACATTTGGCACTGGGGCCTTGTTCTTCTCAGCAGCTGGAATACTCCTAGTATTCCTCTTTGGTACTTGCTTGGCCTTGGAGGCAACTTTGGGTGCTTCCTTGGGCTTAGATGTTGCAGCCCCTGACCTTATAGCATCACCCATAAGCTTAGGTGCCTTAGGTGCTGGTGCAGCAACCTCTTCCTCTTCTTCAGAATCTCTTCTCATAGAGGGCTTTCCAAGAACCTGGGCAGTTGTGGTTCTTGCTCTCTTCTTTTTCTTGTCCTGAGCACCTTCATCCTCTGATTCAAGGGTAAACTTCATTGTCTCTCTAGTGGGAACTTTCTGAGGTTTGGATGATGTGACTTTCTTTGCAGGTGCCTCTTTGGGTTCTGTCTGTGCTGGCACTTGAGTGGACTTTCTAGCCTTGGGCATTGGTGTCCTCTTGGCAGGAACTTTCTTTTTCAGTCCAGGCTTTGTGCTATGTGCAGAGCCATATTCCTTCTTGAGCACTACTTTCTTGGAAGTAGCCTCATCTTCTTCAGCTTTGCAGTCCTCATCCTCTGAGTCTGGGGTTCTTTTCCTCCTTTCCCTGGTAGCAGCCTTGGGCAGGTTGCTAGGAGTGCTTCTGCTCCCATCATCTGTAGAGCTTGAGGGACTAGTGCCCTTGCTCATGTCAATCTGCTCTTCTGACCTGTTCTGGCTGTCACTCTAGTCTGACATGCTGCAAAAAGCTGACTGCTGACCCTGTGAAGAGTTATAGATGAGATAGAGTGGATGAGCATCACAAAATGCAGAGATTTTTGCAAAAGAATGATTCAAAAATTCAGTTTTAGTTTTCCACAGAAAGCATTTCGGATCAACCGATTTTCAAACTCGGTGATACCGAAGCAGTTTTGGAACCTAAACTGATGATCTCGGTTGGACCGAGGCACAGTTCGGTGGCACCGAGACTGCTAGGGTTTCACAGAATCCTCAAATCGGTCACACCGATTAGTAATTCTCAGTCGGACCGAGAGTCACTAGTGCAATGGCATAAGCCAAATCGGTGAGTCCGAGTTTTTCAACTCGGTGGGTCTGAGATGGTTTCGGCGGAAACCTAACCCTAAAAATTTGAATCTCATCTAATCTACGGACTACTTTGGCTGGATAGAAGTGTTTCAATCGTGGCAAGATTCCATAAGAATACAATGTGCTAGGAATCAGACGAGGATAGCACAAAGATCGAGTCCATACCCTAGCTTGGCGGTGGACTCGCTACGGCGGCAACGGCGGGGGCGAAATCCGTTGACGGCGGCGAAGACCAGCTACTGGAGGCGGCTGGCGACGAGGAGACGATCCGGAGACCTTCGATGGCAGAGCGAGCTATTACGCGGGCGAAGGGTTTCGGAGAAATTACCAAAATTTTGCCCATGACTATATATAGCCCGACCCTGTCGGTGTGACCGAGTGGAACAACTCGGTGGCACCGAGATGCATAACTGTGTACAGTTATAGCAAATCGGTGTGACCGAAGAGTTTAAATCGGTTGCACCGAGATTGAAAACTCAGATCAACTTAATGATCTCGGTAGGACCGAAATGGAGGAATCGGTCAGACCGAGAGTCACAAAGAGGTTTTGGAAGTTTAAGTCTAAGACGAATCGGGGACTCCGAGTGCTCCTCACATAGAGTGGTTCGAATCTGACTTGATCAAATTTTGTGATGTAGCATGAACAGAGTTTGAGATGAGGAAAGCATAGATAGCTAAAGAAGGTTCTTAGGCATTCTTGTCCATCCACTTGGCAAAAAGGAAAGAGCCCAAACAATCAAAACAACAAGTGGATGTCCTTGAATGAGTAAAATATGCACCAACATGCTCACACAATAAGATGGCAAATGAAATATGTGGCAAAGCATGCACAACCAATTCTAGCATCTATCAAACAATTGGCGATGACTAGGCCATCTATATATGAGTATATTGACTTAGGAGTCAAATGAGAACATTTGATCATAGGTCATACTCATCGTTTAAGCTCAAGTGGGGTTACCACTTTTACATAATGCATTGATGTGTTCACACCATTAGAGTTGCTTTGACTCAATTCTTAGAGTTAAGCTCCCCCTAGATGTGAGATCCCCCCTTAGAGGGATGAACTAACCTTGGGTTTTGTCGATGATGACTTCATGTAGGTGTTGAAGATGTGGATGCTCAATGTTGATGTAGATCATTCAGAGCAATCCTTTGGAGTGAGTTGCACTTTCAACTTACCTACATGGGTTAGTCCCACAAGGAACAAACAAGAATATCCATAGACATAGAGTGAAGCACACACAAGATGATGTCCATGAAATTATTAGGTTACCTTGTCCCTTGCCTTACCAACATGAGGGTTTGTGACTCCTTGAACTAGTGCAAGATGTGGACGTTGATTGCACTTGTTCTTTCCATAATGATATGAGTGAAGAATGTTGGCGGAGTCACCCTCAAGAACTCTCTTGTTCTTCTTCTTCGGGATCCACATCATCTTGATGGGAATCCTTGGAGTTGTAGTTGTACTTGATGAAGTAGAACTTGACGTAGTCTTGGGAACCCACTTGAACGAGGCTTTAGGTGCTTCTTCAAATGCATCAATCTCTTCTTGAAGCTTGTCCTTGCCTTTGTTCTTGTGGTCTTGTGGTGGAAGATCATCTTGAGCTTGTGTTCCCTTGAAGGAAGTAGGATCATACTTCTCTTGTTGAGGAACAAACCTCGTCTTGGGGTATTGATCTTCTTCCCACTCAACTCCATTGGCATTGAACTTTCGTTCAAAACCAACACCTTGATTCTTCCGGTGCCTTCCTTGCTTGCGTACAATTTCCTCGAATTGCTTACTCCCGGCAAGGCTCTTGTAAACACCTTTCTCTATAATTCCCTTCAATAAGCTATTTTCTTGCTCAAGTGTAACTTGGCTAGGATAATCATTAGTGGAATCAAGAGAACTACTAGAAGCAACAATATTGGATTTGACATTATTATTGTTACTACTAGAGGAAGTATCTTTCTTGTACTTGTTACTAGACTTGACTTGAGGCATGTAAGTAGATAAGATTAAACGCTTGGCAATGTAAGAAGAACTTTTCTTGCGGAGATCATCATTGATTGATTTTAAGAACTCATGCTCTTGCTCAAGATTGAGCTTTTCAAAGCGTAACTTCTCATGATCCCTTAAAAGTTCTCGATGATCTTCGAAGATAGTTTCATGATCCAACTTAAGAGTGTTTAGTTCTTTAGTTAGAAGCTCAATCTTCTCCTTATCATTGTCATTCGTTTTATCTTGATTAGCATGATTAATTGACGTTTCATCATAGTATTCATCACTAGAGTTGTCAACAAGTAAATCATCATCCACAAGCAAGTCATCTTCATCACTATTGAAATCAACGTACTCAGGATGTGTTACCTTTGGACCTTTGGCCATGAAGCATCTTCCAATTCCTTCATTTGGTGAATCAAATATGTCGTAGGAGTTGGTCGACACAAGTGCTAGACCGGCAACACCTTCATCTTGAGTATATTCGGAGTCGGAGTGATAGCTTCTCTCGGAGTGATTGTCGGAGTCGGAGCCAGATACCCATTCACCAACATGAGCTTGATGTCTTCATTTTGTGTAGCTCCTTGATGACTTGTCCTTCCTTTCCGAATCCTTGCTTCTCCGTGAGGGTCTTCGTTCATAACGATCATCTCTACTCCTCCTCTCTCTTGGTGGTGATTCTTCTCTTTTGCTTCTTCTTCTTGGAGAATCTTCTCTTCTTTTGTAGGGTGCCGCACACTCTTGGAATAGTGTCCGGGTCTCCCACAATTGTAGCAATTGTGCTCTCGACTAGAAGATCTTTTGTCATTGTAAGACCTTGACTTGGAGCTTCTTTCCTTGCTTCTACTCTTGTAGAATTTGTTGAAGTTCTTCACCATTAAGCTCAATTCTTCATTGAAGGTTTGTTTCTCACTTGATGATGTGGGGGCTTCACTTGAGGCTTTGTAAGCACCATTTGACTTGTTGTGAAGTTCCTCCTTATCCTTGAGAGACATCTCATGAGCAACAATTCTTCCAATGACTTCCGTTGGCTTGAGATCTTTGTAGTTTGGCATCATTTGAATCAATGTGCACACAGTATCATACTTTCCATCCAATGCTCTTAGGATCTTCTTGATGATGAATTTCTCGGTCATCTCTTCACTCCCTAAGCCGGCAATCTCATTTGTGATAAGAGCAAGCCTAGAGTACATTTCAGCGACACCTTCACCATCCTTCATTTTGAACTTGTCAAGCTGACTTTGGAGCACATCCAACTTGGATTCCTTGACGGATTCGGTACCTTCATGCATATCAATCAAAGTATCCCAAATTTCCTTTGCATTTTCAAGTCGGCTAATTTTGTTGAATTCTTCGGGGCACAATCCGTTGAAGATGATATCACAAGCTTGAGCGTTGTATTGCAGCATCTTCAATTCTTCCGCATTAGCTTCACGGTTCGGTTCTCTCACATCAAAGAATTCATCTTGCAAGCCAATACAAATAATTGCCCAAACGGCGGGGTTATGTTCGAGAATATGCATTTTTCATCTTATGCTTCCAACTAGCAAAACTAGTACCATCAAAGTAAGGACCTCTACGGTGATAATTTCCCTCGCTAGACGCCATACTCTCCTAGGTTGTGAAACCAAGGCTATGACCACCAAAAACTATGGAAATCAAAGCAAATGGAGACCAAAGCTCTGATACCGCTTGTAGGACCTTGAAGTATGTCTAGAGGGGAGGGGTTATTAGACTACTTGACCAATAAAAACTTAACCTTTTCCCAATTTTAGAGTTTGGCAGATTTTAGCTACTTTAGGACAAGTCAAGCAATCATCACACTATTCAAGCAAGCATGCAAAGAGTATATAGGCAACGGAAATTAAAGCATGTAACTTGCAAGAAAGTAAAGGGAAGGGTTTGGAGGATTCAAACACAATTGGAGACACGGATGTTTTTGGCGTGGTTCCGATAGGTGGTGCTATCGTACATCCACGTTGATGGAGACTTCAACCCACGAAGAGTAACGGTTGCGCGAGTCCACGGAGGGCTCCACCCACGAAGGGTCCACAAAGAAGCAACCTTGTCTATCCCACCATGGCCGTCGCCCACGAAGGACTTGCCTCACTAGCGGTAGATCTTCACGAAGTAGGCGATCTCCTTGCCCTTACAAACTCCTTGGTTCAACTCCACAATCTTGTCGGAGGCTCCCAAGTGACACCTAGCCAATCTAGGAGACACCACTCTCCAAGAAGTAACAAAAGGTGCGTTGATGATGAACTCCTTGCTCTTGTGCTTCAAATGATAGTCTCCCCAACACTCAACTCTCTCTCATAGGTTTTGGATCTGGTGGAAAGAAGATTTGAGTGGAAAGCAACTTGGGGAAGGCTAGAGATCAAGATTCATATGGTAGGAATGGAATATCTTGGCCTCAACACATGAGTAGCTGGTTCTCTCTCAGAAATGGTAAGTTGGAAGTGTAGGTTTGTTCTGATGGCTCTCTCCATGAATGAAGAGGAGGTGGAGGGGTATATATAGCCTCCACACAAAATCTAACCGTTACACACAATTTACCAAACTCGGTGGGACCGATTCAACAGACTCGGTCGGACCGATTTAGTAAACCTAGTGACCGTTAGTGATTTTCGGTGGGACTGACATGCATCTCGGTGAGACCGATTCGGTTAGGGTTAGGGCATAACGTAGTCTCGGTAAGACCGATTACACAAACTCGGTAAGACCGGTTTGGTAATAAGCTTTCCAGAGAGTTGGTCAGGTAAACTCGGTGGGACCGATTTGCTCTTTTCGGTGAGACCGAAATGTTACAAAAAGGAAACAAAGAGTTTACATTGAAATCTCGGTGGGACCGATCGCTCACTTCAGTTAGACCGAAACGTTACGAAGGGAAACAGAGAGATTACAACCCCATCTCGGTGAGACTGAGATCCCTATCGGTAAGACCGATTTGCTTAGGGTTTGTGGCAGTGGCTATGACTTTTTGAATCGGTGGCGCCGGATAGGAAGAATCGGTGTGACCGATTTTGGCTTTGGGTTTAGGTCATTTGTGGATGTGGGAAAGTAGCTGAGGGTTTTGGAGCATATCACGCAAAGCACATGAAGCAAGAGGCTCATTAAGCAACACCTCATCCCTCCTTGATAGTATTGGCTTTTCCTATAGACTCAATGTGATCTTGGATCACTAAAATATAAAATTAAGAGTCTTGAGCTTTTGAGCTTGAGCCAATCCTTTGTCCTTAGTATTTTGAGGGATCCACTTTCATCATCCATGCCATGCCATTCATTGAGCTTTACTGAAATAATAGTCTTGGAATAGCATTATCTCAATGAGCTATATGTTGTTATGAATTACCAAAACCACCTAGGGATAGTTGCACTTTCAAGTACCGCCTAGCAAGGCTCAACAACTAGACAACAAACGACTTTGCTCAAAAAGAAGAGAAAACCAATGGCAAGAAGAGGAGATAAAACTCGGCAGCAAGAACACTAGCAAGGGGACAAGAAACACACCTCTTCAAGAGAGGGCGATGGCTGAGGCCACCTATGATTGAGTCAAGAGGTATGGCGCCGTGAAGATTTTAACCTTGGGTCCATGACCAAAACTCGTCCTTGGAGCACAAGTACCATAAAAATGGTTAATGTGAAAGACTTGATCAATTTATGCATAATGGGGGGAGGGAGAGTTCATTGAGAGAACAACACTCCCCCTATGTCCATGCCTACACCTAAACTAGACAACAAGTTGAATGTGGTGGGATGTGCATGGGTTCAAGACACATTGCTCGAATCAATGATATTTAGCTCATGCCTTAACTCGCGAAATCTTGCTTCATCCAAGGGCTTCGTGAAAATATCTGCAAGGTTATCATGAGTGTTGACATACTTGAGCTCGATCTCCCCTCGCCTAATGTGATCCCGGATGAAGTGATACCGAATCTCAATATGCTTCGTCTTAAAATGTTGCACCGGGTTGAGTGAAATCTTGATGGCACTTTCATTGTCACACCAAAGAGGCACTTTGTCACAAATGACACCGTACTCCTTTAAGGTTTTCCTCATCCATAAGAGTTGTGCACAACAACTACCGGCCGCCACATACTCCGCTTCGGTGGACGAGAGAGACACACAACTTTGCTTCTTCGAAGACCAACTCACCAAAGAGCAACCAAGAAATTGGCACCCTCCAGAAGTGAACTTCCTATCCACTTTGTCTCCCGCCCAATCGGAATCCGTATATCCTTCAAGCTTGAAGTTTGCTCCTCTTGGGTACCATAAGCCAAAGTTTGGGGTATGAGCCAAATATCGAAAAATTTGCTTGACCGCCACAGAGTGGCTTTCCTTCGGTGCGACTTGAAACCGTGCACATATTCCCACACTCAACATGATATCCGGTCTAGATGCACAAAGGTAAAGCAAGGAGCCAATCATGGAGCGATATACCTTTTGATCCACCGCTTTACCATTGGGATCAATGTCAAGTTGGCACTTGGTAGGCATTGGAGTAGAAGCCGGCTTGACATCACTTAGCTTGAATCTTTTTAGCATGTCTTGAGTGTATTTGGCTTGGTTGATGAAGGTACCTTCTCTTCTTTGCTTGATATCGAAACCAAGGAAGAACTTCAACTCTCCCATTGAAGACATCTTCAACTTAGAGGTCATGAGAGCGGCAAATTCCACATTGAAAGCTTTGTTAGGGGAACCAAAGATAATATCATCAACATATAGTTGGCACACAAACAACTCCCCTTTGACCTTCTTAGTAAAAAGAGTGGGGTCGATTTGCCCAACCTCAAATCCACGATCTTGCAACAACTCAGTAAGGTGGTCGTACCATGCACGTGGGGCTTGCTTAAGGCCATAGTGTGCCTTATCGATTTGATACACATGATCGGTAAAGTAGGGATCCTCGAACCCGGGGGGTTGCTTGACATAAACCAACTCATTAATAGGACCATTAAGAAAAGAACACTTTACATCCATTTGTTGTAACTTAAAGTTGTGATGGGAAGCATAAGCATTCAACAAACGAATGGATTCAAGGCGAGCAATGGGAGCAAAGGTTTCACCGTAGTCGATACCCTCGACTTGGGAGTAGCCTTGTGCTACCAATCTTGCCTTGTTGCGAATGATGGTCCCATGAGCATCTTGCTTGTTCTTGAATATCCACTTGGTTCCAATGACATTGTGGTTTCCCGATGGCCTTGGCACAAATCTCCGCACCTTGTTGTACTCGAAGTTGTTGAGTTCTTTGTGCATGGCATTGAGCCAATCCGGATCTTCGAGCGCTTCATAGACCTTTTGGGGTTCAACACAAGAGACAAACGCGTGATGTTCACAATAGTTTGCTAATTTTCTATGAGTGCTTACCCCCTTTCTTAGGCTTCCAACCACATTCTCCATGAGATGACCTTTGGTGGTGAGCTTGGAAGCAATCTTCGCGGCACGGCGCTCTAATTCCTCCTCGGATGTGGAAGGAGGAGGGTCAACTTGATTATCTTGAGTGCCGTCTTGAGCTTGATCTAGATCTTGAGCTTGCTCTTGATCTTTAACTTGCTCGAGGGGGAGAACTTGACCTTGGGCATCATTTGGTGGTTCACCACCATCTTGAGGTTGATCTTGCCCTTGGTCTTGTTCATGAGGTTGAGGGCCTTCACTTTGTTCTTCGGAAGCATGTGGGTCTTGGGTTGGTGATGGCTCCACTTGAGTGGAGCATTGTCCTTCTCCTTCGGCCACAAGGGGTTCCTCAATGGGTAGGATATGACCCACACCCATTCTTCTTATGGCTTGGGGAGGAATTTCATCACCTACATCACAAGTACCACTTTACTCCACTTGGGAGCCGTTATTTTCGTCAAACTCCACGTTACACGTCTCCTCAATGAGTCCGGTGGACTTGTTGAGGACACGGTAAGCATGAGAGTTTGTAGCATAACCAATAAATATGCCCTCATAAGCTCTAGCCTCAAATTTAGACAAGCAGACACCTTTCTTGAGAATGAAACACTTACACCCGAACACCCGGAAGTACTTGAGGTTGGGCTTGTTACCGGTAAGTATTTCATAAGGTGTCTTGTTCAAGCCTTTGCGGAGATAGAGCCGATTGGATGCATGACATGCTGTGTTGATGGCTTCAGCCCAAAAGTTGTATGGAGACTTGAACTCCGCCATCATGGTCCTTGCCGCATCCATTAACGTCCGGTTCTTCCTCTCTGCGACACCATTCTGTTGAGGGGTATATGGTGCAGCATATTGATGCTTGATCCCCTCATCACTAAGAAACTCATCCAAGGTGTAGTTCTTGAACTCGGTGCCGTTGTCACTTCTTATTGTCAAGATCTTTGCATCATGTTGACGTTGAGCTTCATTTGCAAAGTCGATGACGGTTTGTTGAGTTTCACTCTTCCTCTTGAAGAAATATACCCAAGTGTATCTTGAATAATCATCCACAATCACCAAGCAATACTTTCTACCCCCAAGACTATCAAAGTATGGAGGCCCAAAGAGATCCATGTGAAGGAGCTCCATGGGTCTCTTCGAGTAGATGATAGTCGTGGGAGGGTGAGCCTTCTCGTGAAGCTTTCCTTCGATACAAGCATTGCAAGCATGATATTTGGCAAAACTAACATTCATTAGTCCACGGACATGGTCCCCCTTGAGAAGACTTTACAAAGATCTCATATTGACGTGGGCTAAACGACGATGCCAAAGCCATCCCACGTCAACTTTAGCCATTAGGCATGTCGCGGTCTTAGTGGGTCGCTCCGAAAAGTTAATCACATAAAGACCATTCTTGACATGCCCAACAAAGGCTACTTTAAGAGTCTTTCTCCACAAGAGGGCCATGGTATCAATATCAAAGAAAGTGTCAAAACCCGTGAGTGCAAGTTGACAAACGGAAAGTAGATTGAACGCAAGGGACTCAACAAGCATGACTTTCTCGATCGTTAGATCATGAGAAATGACAACCTTGCCAAGACCCAATACCTTAAAAGACGAGGCATAACCCCACTCGACATTGGTGGGAATAGATGGGATCTTGTGCATGTCCACCACCAAGTCCTTGCTTCCGGTCATATGATTTGTTGCTCCACTATCGAGCAACCATGATCCCCCACCGGAAGCAAACACCTACAAGAGATCAATTCTTGGTTTTAGGTACCCATTTATTAATGAGTCCTTTGATGTTAGTAACAAGGGTCTTAGGAACCCAAATAGACCATTCAATGTACTCATAAGGAGAGCCAACAAATTTAGCAAAAACATGTCCATCACTAGCACGGCACAACACATAAGAAGGGTTAAAGTCACCGGCTTTGTTGGAAGAGGTGGCTTTGCCCTTTTTGACATCACCACCCTTCACGTTATTCTTCTTCTCCTTAGGAGCACCCTCTCCCTCCTTCACAAAAGTTTGCTTAAGAGGAGGAGGTCGTTTGGTATTGTCGTTCTTCTTCTTGTTCTTGGACTTGGGTGCGAACCCAACTCCCTCCTTGGCCACAACTTCCTTTTGGCTGCTCAAAAGGTCGTTGAGGTTCTTCTCACCTTGTATACATGTCACAAGGCCTTTCTCGAGTTGCTCCTTCAACTTGGCATTCTCCTCCACAAGATGCACATGCTCACAACATGGGTTAGTGGCATTTGCATTATCAATTAATACCATATGAGGAAAGATGGCCTTTTCTTTGGTTAGCTAAACTTGGAGTTGATCATGAGACTCCTTGAGACTAGCATGAGCACCCTTCAAGACCTTGTGGGCCTTGTCGAGTAAATCAAACTCCTCCTTGAGTCTAGCATGGTCAATGCCAAGTTTAGCCTTCTCGGAAGTTAGCACACAAGACACAACAAGAGCATGATCAAGATCTTTCTTTAACTTAGCATGGTCATTGTTGTGTGACTCCTCAAGAGCCAAACGATGCCCACGCTCTTCCTCAAGAGCATTAGAGAGATTCGATATCTCATCAGCATAGTCACGACTATGACCTTCCATCCTAGAGATGGTTTCTTCATGAGCCTCGATCGTGTCATTGGCTTCACCAAGTTGTTCCAAGAGAGCAACAAAGTGCTTCTTGGATTTGCCCTTGAGCTTACCCATAAAAGACTCAAATTCATTCACTTCCTCATTACACCCCTCACTTTCATCAACGCCATTCGTCAAGGAGAGATTAGTAATGATAGTGGTTTTGATGTTGGGGGTTACCTTGTTGGTGGCTTTAGCCATGAGACACTTGGCGGTGATGTTCTCATTGGGTGAGTTGAAGAGGGACACCCGTGGAGTTGTGGCAATGGCAACGAAGGCCATGGCTTCACTATCTTCATCATCATCGTCATCCTCATGGTATTCTTCTTGAACCACCAACCCTCGAATAGGAGTCTTTTTGGTGAAGTTGTTCTTGTTGGGGAAGGACTTGGCTTTGTCCTTTCGGATGAGCTTGCCACCATTGTCTTCCCGCTTCTCGTAAGGGAAATCCACAACAAAATGGCTCACATTGCCACAATTGTAACATGTTCTCACACGTTGCTTGCCCTTGAACCCACTTGAGTTGTTCTTGTTGAAGTTGCGCCTTGTGTTCTTCTTGCTCCAAAATTTCCTTGAAGCAAGAGCCATGTGCTCATGATAATCATATTTTGTATCTTCGGGGTTGCTCTCCTCATCTTCCTCTTCTTCCTCTTCTTCCACAATAACCTTGGCCTTCAAGGCAAGGTTGGGCTTCTTTACCCTTTGAGAGCGCAACACCGCGTTGTCGGTGGTCTTGTCCAAGATCCTCATTGCCACAAACTCATCCAACACTTCGTTTGAGGTCAAGGAGTGGAAGTCCGGTCTTTGACGGATGACAGAAGACAAGGCCTTGTGGTAAGGCATCATATCTTTAAGAAACTTGCGTTTGATCCAATTGTCATCCGTGTCCTTGCTCCCATGATCTCGGAGTGAGACCGCAAGTTTGGTAACTCTCCGAAAGAGCTCACGAGGTTCTTCATCTTCTTTCATTGCAAACTCATCGGCTTCATCTTGCACAACTTCATAATTGGAGTGTTGAATGCTTGCACTTCCCTTATAGAGGGAAACAACGCAATGCCATGCATCTTTGGCCATGGCGAAGGGTCGAAGATGAGGGAGATCTTCGGGAAGAACTGCATCTTGAATGATGAAGAGAGCATTCTCATTGAATTGATGGTCCACAGCTTCCCTAGGGGTGAAGTTGCTTCGGTCATGTGGATGAAAACCTTCTTCAATAATTCTCCAAACGTTAGTATTCACATGATTTACATGATGCTTGAAGCGATATACCCAAGAATAAGAGTCCTCATTTTTCACAATCTTAGGAGGTGGGCCGGCAGGATTTAAACGAGTAGAGGGAATCGGTCCTCCATAAACTGGAGGTGCCACATGGGCAAAGATGTCGGTGCCATTTCTACCGCTAGTAGAAGGATCCTTTTCACTAGTAGCTTCCCCCATGTCGGAGTTAGCATCCGTCACCTTGTCAGCGGGATCACCCACTTTCAACGGCGAGATAGATAGTTTAAGTCCTTCTAAGAATTTATTAAACATGCTTTCAACCTCGGTTGTCATGGAGGTTTTGAATGTGTCCAAAGCCACATTGAATTCCTCACGAGATACCGCGGTTCCCCCATCACCCGTAGACGAGCTCGGATTCACACCGGAGTGCTCCTCCCTACTGTCTACGGTGTCAACCATACTCTTCGGACGACAAAGTCCTTAATAAAGAGACGAGGCTCTGATACCAATTGAAAGGATCGATATAGTTGACTAGAGGAGGGGGGGTGAATAGGCAACTAACAATTTTTAACTTTTCTTTACCAAATTAAACTTTGCATCAAAGTTGGGTGTCTAAATATGCAACTAGGTGAGCAACCTATATGATGCAACAACAATAAGTCCACAAGCAAGCAAGTGATACAACACAAATAAACTTGCACAAGTAAAGGCACGAGATAACCAAGAGTGGAGCCGATGGAGACGAGGATGTGTTACCGAAGTTCCTTCCTTTTGAGGGTAAGTACGTCTCCATTAGAGCGGTGTGGAGGCACAATGCTCCCCAAGAAGCCACTAGGGCCACCGTATTCTCCTCACGCCCTCACACAATGCGAGATGCCGTGATTCCACTATTGGTGCCCTTGAAGGCGGTGATCGAACCTTTACAAACAAGGTTGGGGCTATCTCCACAACTTAATTGGAGGCTCCCAACGACACCACAAAGCTTCACCACAATGGACTATGGCTCCGCGGTGACCTCAACCGTCTAGGGTGCTCAAACACCCAAGAGTAACAAGATCCGCTAGGGGTTAGTGGGGGAATCAAATTTCTCTTGGTGGAAGTGTAGATCGGGGCCTTCTCAACCTATCCCGAGCAAATCAACAAGTTTGATTGGCTAGGGAGAGGGATCGGGCGAAAATGGAGCTTGGAGAAACAATGGAGCTTTTGGGGGAAGAGGTAGTTCAACTTTGGGGAAGAAGACCTCCTTATAAAGTGGGGGGGGGGGGACAATCCAACCGTTACCCCCCTAGCAGCCCCGCAGAGAGCGGTACTACCGTTGGGATGGGCGGTACTACCGCTGCGGCCAGCGGTACTACCGTCCCACCTCGCGGTACTGCTGTGCAAAGAGGGATGCGAGGAGCAAAGGGAGGACCTGGACCCCGAGCGGTACTGCCGCGGTGGTAAGGGCGGTACTACCGCTTAGGAGCGGTACTACCGCCTCTACTGCCGCAACAAGTGCCGCAAAACCCGACACGAGAAAAGGGGGCCTCGAGTCGAGGCGGTAGAAGCACGGAGCCGCAGCGGTACTACGGCGGAGGGCACCAAGCGGTACTACCATTGTGGAGCAGTACTACCGCTTGTTGCACTCGAGCGGTACTACCGCTGTGGCCCGCGGTACTACCGCTGGGACCAAATGAAGCACATATGAAGGGGAATGAGCTCTCCATTGAAGCGGAAAGGCTCAGAGGGTGTGACAAGGATGTGTACGTGTTGATTCCACCCTAGCCTTACCAAAAGCGGACCCCCTCTTGATAGTACGTTGACTCCTACAAAACTAGTCCACCACATAGAAACGAAAGAGCTGCACCGTCTTGAATAATACTCCGAGGGGAGGGAATCGTCTCGTGCCAAAGGATGAATCTCTGGAAAACTCAACGCACACGATTAGTCCGCAAAAGCATTGTCATCAATCACCAAAACTCATTAGGGATAAATATGCCCTTACAGTAACCTAAATCATACTCCCTCCGTCCCAAAATTCTTGTCTTAGATTTGTCTAGATACAGATGTATCTAATAATAAAACGTGACTTGATACATCCATATTTAAAAAAAATTAAGACAAGAATTTTGGGACGAAGGGAGTATTTCCTCCGTCCCAAAATAAGTACTTTCTATTTTATTTTATTTAGATAATGCTTCTTTAATTGGAAAAAGTGATTTATAAATGTACAATACATTTAGAATTTCGTAAAATGTTCCCCAAAAATTATGTTCAAGAATTGAAAAATAAATAAAGAATGCAACAAAAAAATAACGAAAAGAGAATAAAAACCAGAAGGAAAACTGGTAAACCCAGCAAAGAAAAAGAAAAGTAAAATCATCAAGTTGTACATACGTGGGAGGCCCAAGTTCCAGTCGGGAGTAGCGATTAGGGGCCCCGAATAAAATCCCAGCCCCGCAGTACCTGGCCACCGCTCACTAAGAGCATCTCCAGCCGTTCGGCCCCCCAGGGCGTCGAAAAAGAGCATCCTGGGGGTGCGCCGGCGATAAAATCGGTGCTGGGGCAGTTCGGCACCCAGCCGTTGCCCCCAGGTCACCCCCAGGCGCCGACTTCAGCCCAGCTTTTGGCCCAAATATGTCCAGAAATGGCCCAATAACTGCGTGAATCAGCCCATATTCGGCGCGGTTCGGTGGGTTTCGGCGTGAATTTTCGCAAATAAATAGGAATCAATTAGCTCCTCACATAGTTCGGCATGTTTTGGGCTTGTTTCATCACATAAATCAAATAGTTCACTACAAATTATATCGTTTAACAAATAAAAACTCAAGTTTCATCTCCATTCCCGACCTCGCCCTTGAGCCTCCATATGTGCTCCACCAGATCGTGTTGCAGTTCTTGATGCACCTATGGGTCTCGGATCTCCTGATGCATATTGAGATAGTCAGTCCAGTTTGCCGGTAGCCGGTGATCAACTTGGGCAAGAGGACCCTGCAAGTAATATGGTTCAGTGTCAAACACTGGCTCTTCCTGCTCTCTCTCAATGATCATATTGTGCAAGATGACACAACAAGTCATGATCTCCCACATTTGATCTTTCGACCAGGTCTGAGCAAGGTACCGGACAACAGCAAATCGAGATAGGAGCACACCAAATGCCCGCTTGACATCCTTCCTGCAAGCCTCCTGAATCTTTGCAAACCAGGCGTTCTTGCCTCCTAGCACAGGGTTTGAGATGGTCTTCACAAATGTCGACCATCTCGGATAGATGCCATCAGCTAGATAGTACCTGAGGGAGTCCTGGGCTAGGGGCTGTCTGGACAGCCGGACTATCATCGTCGGCCGGACTCCAAGACTACGAAGATACAAGATTGAAGACTTCGTCCCATGTCCGGATGGGACTTTCCTTGGCGTGGAAGGCAAGCTTGGCGATGCGGATATGTAGATCTCCTACCATTATAACCGACTCTATGTAACCCTAGCCCTCTCCGGTGTCTATATAAACCGGATGGCTTTAGTTCATAGGACACAACAACCATTACAACAATCATACCATAGGCTAGCTTCTAGGGTTTAGCCTCCTTGATCTCGTGGTAGATCTACTCTTGTAATACCCACATCATCAATATCAATCAAGCAGGACGTAGGGTTTTACCTCCATCAAGAGCGCCCGAACCTGGGTAAAACATCGTGTGCCTTGTCTCCTGTTACCATCCGCCTAGACGCACAGTTCGGGACCCCCTACCCGAGATCCGCCGGTTTTGACACCGACATTGGTGCTTTCATTGAGGGTTCCTCTGTGCCGTCACCGATAGGAAGGATGCCTCTTCCCGTCTTCAAGGACGGTATCTTCGCCGAAGGAGCCCTGGCCGCCGGCCAAACTATCCGGCTAGGTGGTTTTCTCATGACCGTCTGTTCGGCCACCGCTTCGACGATGACCTCTCGGGTCATCAAAAGCAATCTTCACGTCAACTCAGAATTCGCCGAGCAGCTAGATCCAATAGAGCTCTCGTCCGTAAACGAACTCTTGGATCGCATCGCCGCCCTGGGAGTCGCTACAGACTACAATCAGATCGGGCTTAAAACCAATCTGAGAGAGATTAACTCTCCCCAGGTTACCCACCACGTCACGGTGGTAGAGGAACATCACGGCGACTCTTCTCCTATATTGAAAACTAGTCGTGTCCGGGCTTCCGAACCCTCCATGCCGGATTCCCACGGAGGGACGCACTTCGATCAAGCACTGAACCTAGAGTCAGGCATCGGACCGGACTCGTTGGACAATGTTCCACTTTCCAAGCTTCCGAATTCGGAAACTTCTCGGCCCTTGAGCCTTGAGATGGGTAGGGTTCCGGACTCAATTAAACCCACCCACCCAGACATATGCGATCTATCTCTAATCCGGCAAGAGCCTGCTGAAACAGTACATCATTACTGGGCCAGATTCCTCCTGGTTATGGACAGGATAAAGGACTACCGAGAGGAAAACACAATCTCAATTTTTTGCAATAATTGCACGGACAAGGGAATCTTGAACGCCGTCAGCCGTCGTGAAATCACACGCTTCGCCGATCTGGCATCCATAGTACGAAAGTACTGTGCGGTGGAGAGTTTCCGGAAAACCGAAAATAAGTTTTGGGACAATCCGGCCCCGAATACAACCCTAGTCCGAAACAAAAGGGTGCATTACACTCAGGCACCAGGTACAAAAACCAAAAAGCAGAAACCCCATAAAGGGCACGGAACCATACTGGAGGGATGGCTTAGCGGACCCTGTACAATTCACAGTACAGAGGGCGCCACCCCAACACATAGCCTTCGAGCATGTTGGATATTCCGGCAGGTAGCCAAAAGTGGCGAGGAGCTTCTAGCCCCGGAAAACCACACCAACAATACCGGTACGGTATCAACAGTCTTCGAAACTTTCGCATCAAACAATATGCGGAAACGAACAATCCGCAGCCTCGCCGAAGTCTACCAAGTAGCAACAACAAATCCTTGGAGCGACGCGGCCATCACCTTCAACGCCAGCAACGAACCTAAATTCCGAACAGCCCGAGCACCAGCCGCATTGGTCCTCAGTCCAATAGTAGACGGCTTTCGACTTACCAAGGTACTCATGGATGGCGGCAGCGGATTAAACCTCATCTACGAGGAAACTCTTCAAAAAATGGAAATAGACTGGAGCCGCATTGAGCGAAGCAGCACAACCTTCAGAGGAATAATCCCTAGCCGGGAAGCGCGCTGCACCAGAAAAATCACACTTGATGCGGTGTTCAGCTCGCCGGACAATTACAGGTCCGAAGAAGTCACGTTCCAAGTGGCCCTGTTCAACAGCGGATATCACGCTATATTAGGACGAGAGGCATTCACAATTTTTCAAGCCGTACCCCATCACGGGTACATGAAGCTCAAAATGCCCTGGCCCGGCGGAATAATCACTCTCGTTAGTGATCCGTACATAGCACTCCGCGCCGAAAACAAGACAGCCGCATTAGCCTTGGAGGCACTATCCGAAGCCCTAGCGGCAGAAGAACTCACCACGCTGCGCTCTACGGTGCATAGGGACGATGTGATACTCGATAAGAGATCCAAGTCCACCCCCTTTAAACCAGCGGACGAAATAGTAAAACTCTAGGTCCATCCAACGGACCCGACAAAGACGGCCTCCATCGGGGCAAAGTTGAACCCTGATGTAGACGCCGCACTGCGAGAATTCCTTCGGGAAAATTGGGATATTTTCGCCTGGCACCCTTCAGATATGCCGGGAATCCCACGCAGATTGGCAGAGCATAGCCTAAATATCCTAAAAGGGTTTAAGACAGTCAAACAGGCTCTTCGACGATTTTCCGAACCCAAAAGACAGGCAATGGGAGAAGAACTAGCCAAACTATTGGAAGCCAGATTCATCAGAGACATCAAACATCCGGATTGGCTAGCCAACCTGGTAATGGTACCAAAGAAGGACAAATCATAGCGCCTATGTGTCGATTTTAAAGACCTCAACAAAGCCTGCCCAAAGGATCCCTTCCCCCTCCCCCGCATCGACCAAATAATCGATGCTACCGCAGGGCACGATTCATTGTGCTTCCTGGACGCATACTCCGGTTACCATCAAATCAAGATGGCGGAAGCAGACCAAGCCGCAACGGCATTCATTACTCCATATGGACCATTCTGCTTCAACACGATGCCCTTCGGACTTAAAAACGCCGGCGCAACATATCAGCGCATGATTCAGACATGTCTGGCTACCCAGATCAGCAAAACAGTAGAGGCATACGTAGATGACGTAGTCGTCAAAACCAAACACGTCGAAACTCTAGTAGACGATTTGAGGGTCACATTCGACAACCTCCGAGCATATGACATCAAGCTGAATCCGGAAAAATGCGTTTTCGGCGTACCAGCCGGAAAGCTCCTGGGCTTCATTGTATCCGGTAGAGGAATTGAAGCAAACCCGGCCAAGATCCGAGCTCTGTCACAGCTGGATATTCCAAAAGACCTCAAACAGATCCAAAAATTGACTGGATGCGTGGCAGCTCTCAGCCGCTTTATCTCCCGTTTGGGAGAAAAGGCATTGCCCCTCTATCGCCTCCTCAGACGCACCAAACACTTCGAGTGGACGGATGCTGCCACTGCCGGACTCGAAGAAATAAAAGCCATATTGGCAACAAATCCGGTCCTGGCTGCGCCTAACCTGGGCGAACCAATGTTGTTATACATCGTGGCAACACATCAAGTTATAAGCGCGGTACTCATCGTAGAACGAGAGGCAGAAGGGCATAAATTCCCTCTTCAAAAACCAGTGTACTACGTATCCACTGTTTTAACTCCCTGTAAGTCCCGTTACCCGCACTATCAAAAGATAGCGTATGCGGTGTTCATGGCATCCCGGAAGCTCCGACACTACTTTCAAGAGTGTTCGATAACAGTGGCCTCCGAAGTACCCCTAAATGACATTATAAACAACCGCGACACGACAGGCAGGATTGCAAAATGGGCCATTGAGCTCTTACCATTCGATATAACTTACAGACCCCGGTGAGCTATAAAGTCGCAAGTTTTTGCTGACTTTGTCCCTGAGTGGACTGAAGCCGAACTCCCTAAAGAGTACGGCGCATACTCCAATTGGATTATGCACTTCGACGGCTCCAAAATGTTGGCCGGACTGGGGGCTGGTGTCGTATTGATTTTTTTATACAGTCCAATACGTACTTCAGATAATGTACACGGACTCCAACAACGCAGCCGAATACGAGGCCCTCTTACATGGCCTCCGGATGGCAATCTCCATGGGCATTCAACGCCTAGAGGTGCGCGGGGACTCAAACCTCGCAATATCCCAAGTAAATGAAGACTTTGACGCCAAGGATCCGAAAATGGCAGCCTATCGTAACGTTGTCCTTAAAATGTCAGCTCGGTTTGAAGGACTTGAATTCCACCACGTAGCCAGGGATAATAACCAAGCGGCCGACGTATTGGCATGCATCGGCGCAAAACGTGACGCTGTCCCTCCAAACATCTTCCTGGAACGGTTGTTCAAGCCATCCGTACTATGGGAAGAGGAGTCCGGAAATAACAAACCGGAAGCAGCCGCACCAACCGACACAGAGCAATCTGACATAATCGGCGATTCAACCGATGAAATAACACCTTCAGCCCACAACATAATGGCAGTAATCGCCCCGTGAACAGAGCCATTCCTAGCCTACTTGCTTAGGCAGGAACTTCCCGAAGACCAAAATGAGGCCCGCTGCATAGTTCGGCGATCTAAAGCCTACAAGATCCATGAGGGAGAACTCTATAAGAAAAGCACAACCAGAGTCTTTCAAAGGTGTATCTCCGAAGAGGAAGGGCGAGACCTTCTGGCTGAAATTCACGCCGGACTAGGCGGACACCACGCCGCAGCCCAGGCCCTTGTAGGAAAGGCATTCCGTACAGGATTTTATTGGCCGACGGCCCGGGCAGATGCTCAGGACTTAGTCCAAAGATGCGTCGGTTGTCAGCTCTTTGCTAATCAGAGCCATATGCCACCCACCGCCCTCAAAACTATACCCATTACCTGGCCGTTCGCAGTCTGGGGGCTTGACATGGTTGGACCACTTAAAGGGGGAACCCACAAGCAAAGGTACCTATTGGTCATGGTGGATAAATTCACCAAATGGATAGAGGCCAAGCCAGTTAAAACGGCAGAGTCCGGACCAGTGATAGACTTCATATCCGGGGTAGTGCACCATTATGGTGTTCCCCATAGCATCATCACCGGTAACGGCACGAACTTCACGACCGACGAGGTTAAATCATGGTGCAAAAATATGGGCATTAAGCTCGATTACGCTTCAGTCTATCATCCTCAAACCAACGGTCAAGTGGAACGAGCAAATGGTCTAATAATGAGCGGCATCAAACCCAGACTAGTGCGGTCCCTTACGAAATCTGACACGCACTGGATAGAGGAGCTCGACTCCGTACTCTGGGGGCTGCGGACAATGCCCAACCGTACTACCGGATTCACACCATTTTTATGGTATACGGCGCAGAAGCAGTTCTGCCCTGCGACATCATTCATGACTCACCTCGAGTGCGCATGTACGAAGAAAGAGAAGCCGAGCTGGATCGGCAGGACAGCTTGGACGCATTGGAGGAAGAACACGACGTCGCCAAGGCTTGTTCCGCATTCTATCAGCAGCAGGCTCGAAGATATCAAAGCAGAGAAGTACGAGCCAAGACATACAACGTTGGCGAACTAGTTCTACGCCTGCCGGACAAGAAAAAGGACAAGCTCAAGCCCAAATGGGAAGGCCCCTTCATCATCGATCAAGTCTTGACCGTACCGTCTATGAAATGCGTCAGACAACCGACTCGAGCTGAACCCATGGAACGCAGCCCGCCTCCAAAGATTCTATGCCTAGCGCCGGACTAAGAGTTCGTCCCTTTCCCCCGTCCAAATTTTTCACACTTCAGCTGTCTTTTGTTTATCTTTTTCTCTCACCCCTATTCATCAAAGCCTTAAAAGGCTTACTTGCGCATCGTTCGCATGCAATTGATGTGCTATCCGCACTCATTATACCTGGGGGCTTCCTTACCAGAAGTTTAATTATAAGGGCTTCATGCCCAGCACGCGTGTCAAACTTCCACGCGTACCTTTTATTCACCAATATATGCATCGATATGACTTAAGTTTTGGCCAAGCTGGGTTGCCTGGCTCCTGTGCTTACCCCTACGTTCCCGATTGTTTGGCTAGGAGGTAAAGGAAGCACCTTTGCGATTGTTACTGCCGGGTCAGCCGGATGTGTACCTCAGACTGGGTGAAGCCGAAAGCTAGCGTTCTTAAGGGAATATTCGGTCGGTGATTTGAAAGATGATTTTTTACCAATTTATTTATCTGCCCCCAGATGTTATCCTGCTCTTTTCGCAGTCCGGACATGCACTTTAGGGCATGCCTCCCAGAGGAAAGGAACCCTTAACGGAACTATTCTCCCTGGAAGATGTTTCTTACTAACCATGTAATATAACATAACTAGTTGGGCACTTGTCTGATAAAGCACTAATGACCCCTACGCCTGGTCTCCATGCATGCCCCGGTTGTTTCTTAACCGAGAAGGTATTCGGACACACTCCGGACTCTAGGGTCCCGAGGTTGAAGCGAAAAGGTCGGCAAAGACAAACAATCTACAATCCGGCTAGAAGGCATTTTACATGTCATTTTAAAATACATTGTCAAATCGACTGACTATATTCCTCCTCAATCCCGTCTAACAGGCTGTCTAATTTACAGTCCCGTTGGGAAAATTTAGCGGCCAACTCTACTTGGCCGTATACTAAACTGACAGGGATCTCCTTCCCATCGGGTCCCATAGGTCCGACCTCGGCCATGTGGTTGGGATCCGCCTTCTTGTACCGCGTCTTCACCATGGCCCAGGCCTCCCTGGCACCTTGGCGGCAGGCTGAAATCTTCCATAAACGGAAGCGCTGCCGCACTCCCTGAAGCTTCTCCGCAAGCTCCCCAAGGCCCTCGGGTAGGGAGAGGGATGGCCATAAAGCCTGGACGACGCCGCTCATTGCTTGCCGAACTCGTTCGAGCAGTTGCAACAGCTCGGGAAGTTGATCACCCGTTGATACGGGCATCTCCTCCGCAGGGCGACCTGTGAGTATACCTACAGACATATTTTGTCAATTGACTTCCTCGCCGAACTCTTCTTTTCAAAGGAGTTCGTTCAAGCACTTACTATAGATGCCGCGACGAAGCCGCTGATTCTCCTTAACGGAGCCAGACAGCTCAGCCCGAACACCTTTCAGCTCTTCTCCAAGCTGGGTGTGGGCATCCTGGAGCCTGTTCCTCTCTTGCTGCACCTTATTCAGCACCCTCTCGCCAGCCTTCAGCTGGCGCAGTAGTTCTTGCCTGTCCGGATCTTGTCCGGCAGCACCTGCAACGTCATTATTAGACTTGCGCGCAGGCCGCACACCACTTATCTTTTTAAATAATGTGTTACCAGGAGAAGTCCCTGTGTTTCCTCCTGCGGCAGCAAGTGCGGCCTCAAGTTGGGCCTTACACTCTTGTAGCTCCTGAGACAGTTGGGTATTCTTCTTTGTAAGATCCTACAGTTCAAATGATCCTTAAATCAGTTAATATAACTACTTTAAGTCTCGGGGGCTACTGGCATATACAACTATTAAAATCTCTTACCCGTATGTCTTTTACATACCCTTCCATGGCTCTGGTCAAACCATCTTGAGCGGCACGGAGGTGCGCGTCCCCCGCGTTAAAGGCATTCAACGCCTCAGGGGAGAAGCACGCGTCATGAAAAACTATCCGGCGGCGCCTGTGGTTCATGGCGCTCTCCACCTCAGACTTGGTGGCGGACAGTCTGTCGGCATCCTCCGTTGGAGGATTATCCGGCTCGCGCCTTGCGCTCGCCTCCCCCTCCAGACCAGGCGCTGGAGCTTGGCTGGTAGAGGCTGGGTTGGCAACCTCTACGCCCGCAGTCCGGCAGGCGCTCTTTCTCCTACAAAAGTCATGAGCACTCAAACGCTTCCTAGGAACGTTGCTCTAAATAACGAACCGTGAGCTATACCTTTGCGGCGACGTTTCAATCCGCGTCGCGCTCCTCTTCCGCCTGCTGGGCCGGACTGACCCTTGTTGGTCAGCCGCCGCGGGTTCGGCTTCCCGCCTTGAAGGCACCGCCTGCAAGACACCGTTATACGGTGGTCAGAAATGCACGAGGATGGAGTAATGGTGTTAGGAATTCGGTCATAAGTACCTGGGAAGCCGGTGACAAGCCGGGGTAGTCGGCCATAATGGCGACTAGAGCGTTGTCCATGCTGAGTTGGTGGAACACCCCGTCAATTAGCTCCACCTTTATATCCGGATCCTCTTCGGAGGTCGGATCAAGGGATCTTCCCGGATCCTCGGGTTGTGGAGCCGGACTGTGAATGTCCTCCACATCCAGGCGCAGTTCCTGCATCAAAATCACAGAGTAAGGCACTCGGCTTTGAAAGCACGGGTCGGATGAATAAACGTCCGCTTACCCAGCTCCGAGGGTTATTCATGGAGAACCCATTCAATGGGCTCGTACGGAGGAAGTCCTCCTTCTCCCCCTTGTACAGGCCGGACAGAATCTTCACCAGATCCTCGGCCTATCCCGGCCCCTTACGGCCATGACGGGTGGCATCGTCCTCCCCGTTGAAATCCCACATGGGGTGGCCCCTATATTGCAGCGGCTGCACCCCCCACATAATGCACGTGGCCATGACTCCGATCATGGTCAATCCGGAATGGGCTAGCAACCTTATCCGGCCCATCAAATAATGGACGCTCCTATCTTCCTCCAGCTGAGGGCTCCGCGGGCGCCAACTTAGGCGTTTCTTCATAGGAGCATTGCTAAACTCAGGGAGGCCGATCCGAACTGGGTCCGGCAGTGGAGCGTCTTCTATATAAAACCATTCCGAAGGCCAGTCTTCGGACACCTTCTTAGGGGTTCCGGATAGATATCCGGTCCCGGCGATGCGCCATATTTCGGCACCGCCCACTTGATATATTGACCCCTCGTGAGAGCGGGGTACGAGGCAGAATAGCCTCTTCCACAGCGCGAAATGGGGCTCGATGCCCAGGAATAGCTCGCAAAGAGCTACGAAACCCGCGATATGCAGAATAGAGGCGGGCGTTAGGTGATGGAGCTGGAGTCCGTAGAACTCCAGAAGCCCGCGGAGGAACGGATGTACAGGAAATCCAAGCCCCCTTATTAGATAAGGGACGAAGCATACCCGCCCCCCTTTAGAGGGACTAGGGGTGGCCTCCGCTTGCTTCCCACCTTTGTAGGTGGCCAGCCCGGCTCGAACCGGAACCATAAAGGCCGGAGGAAGATATCCCTCCGCTTGGAGCGTCACCAGCTCGCTGTGCAGAACAGAACATCTCCTCCAATCTCCTGGCGGAGGACTGGGAGCGCGAGAAGAGGAGCCGCGTCGACGGTCCATGATGGAATGGATTTTTGGTCAGAAGCACTCCGATGAGTACTCGCGGGAGGAAGATGGTGTGATTTGGATCTGGATTCCTGCCTCTCTTATAGGCAGGTTATTTGCGTAGCTAGGGGGTAAAACGTAAAAGATACCCTGGCTTTTCACATTCGTGCGACGCGTGGAAGAAGGCCATTTTTGGGCGTGGAAGCCAAGAAGCGCGACATTGATAAGGAAGCTGGACACTGTTCGGCAGGTACATGGAACTTAAAGGAGAACCCGCCTTGCAACGCCGAAGACTACATACGTGCTGGACTTATCGTCATTGAAGCCTGGTTCGGGGGCTACTGAGGGAGTCCTGGACTAGGGGGTGTCCGGACAGCCGGACTATCATCGTCGGCCGGACTCCAAGACTATGAAGATACAAGATTGAAGACTTTGTCCCATGTCCGGATGGGACTTTCCTTGGCGTGGAAGGCAAGCTTGGCGATGCGGATATGTAGATCTCCTACCATTGTAACCGACTCTATGTAACCCTAGCCCTCTCCGGTGTCTATATAAACCGGATGGCTTTAGTCCGTAGGACACAACAACCATTACAACAATCATACCATAGGCTAGCTTCTAGGGTTTAGCCTCCTTGATCTCGTGGTAGATCTACTCTTGTAATACCCACATCATCAATATCAATCAAGCAGGACGTAGGGTTTTACCTCCATCAAGAGGGCCCGAACCTGGGTAAAACATCGTGTCCCTTGTCTCCTGTTACCATCCGCCTAGACGCACAGTTCGGGACCCCCTACCCGAGATCCGCCGGTTTTGACACCGACAGTACCCCTTGTTGTACTGCCGCCCATTAACCTCAAAGTTCACCGGAGGAGAATGGCCTTCAACAAGCTTGGCAAAGACTGGGGAGCACTGCAGGACGTTGATATCATTGTGAGTTCCTGGCATCCCAAAGAAAGAGTGCCAAATCCAGAGGTCTTGTGTGGCCACTGCCTCAAGCACCACACTGCAACCGCCTTTGGCGCCTTTGTACAACCCATGCCAAGCAAATGGACAGTTCTTCCATTTCCAATGCATGCAGTCGATGCTTCCAAGCATCCTAGGAAATCCTCTTGCTTTATTCTGTGCTAGGATCCGAGCAGTGTCTTCCGCATTGGGTGTTCGCAAGTACTGCGGTCCAAACATTGCCACCACTGCCCTGCAGAACTTGTAGAAACACTCAATGGTGGTGGACTCGGCCATGCGCCCATAGTCGTCGAGTGAATCACCGGGAGCTTTGTATGCAAGCATCCTCATAGCTGTCATGCACTTCTGGATCAAGGTGAATCCAAGTGTGCCGGTGCAATCCTTCTTGCACTCGAAGTAGCTGTAGAACTCTCGGATGGAATTCACAATCCGGAGGAAAAGCTTTCGGCTCATTCGATAACGGCGCCGAAATGTTTTCTCACCGTGTAATGGATCGTCGGCGAAGTAGTCCGAGTAGAGCATGCAGTAGCCTTCCAGACGATGCCGGTTCTTTGGTTTCACCCGCCCAAGCACCGAGCCACCTCGTCGCGGCTTCTGACTGGTCGCGAGCAGGCCGGCGAGGGCGGCGAGCACCATGAGATGCTCCTTCCCCTGGACATCGACTTCGTCTTCCTCATCCAGCAACGCCTCGAGCGCCTCCTCATCTTCGGAGTCCATCGCCGGGCCGGGAAATTCACCGAACACCTTGTGGGCGAGGTGGGCGCAAGCCCGCCGGCGTGTAGGCCCTGCGCGGCCGGAGCGCCGGAAAAGGTGCCGGGGCGGCGGCGAAGAGGCTGCCTCAGCGATGCTCCTTCTTTTTCTAGGCTGGAGACGGTCTACCTAGCTGCGGCGGGTGGTGGTCGGCGCAGGGATCGGCATGGTG
>NC_041385.1:772624524-772647625 GCF_002162155.2 Triticum dicoccoides
GGCGGGTGGATTGACTTTTCGCCTGTCAATGTGGCCCCAGGAACACTTTTCGCTTGCGCCAGAGCCCCCGAGCGCCCCCAGTGCGCCGGGTTCGGCCTGCGAGTGCCGGGCGCAAAAAGGGCCGAGCCAGAAGAATTCGGCATCCTGGGGGCGCGACTGGCCGTTTTTTCGGCGCCGGCGCAAATAAATCGCCTGGGGAGGCCTTCCTGGGGGCGCGGCTGGAGATGCTCTAACTCTCTCTCCAGTCCCCCTAGTAGCAGGGGTCCAAACTCAAGGGCCCCATCAAGGTCACCTTCTTCCCCGTCGCTCCGCCGCTCGTCTCTTACTTGTGTTTCCTCGCCGCCGACATGGACCACGCCATGCTCCCCCTCGAGCCCAAACTCTTGACCACGGAGACCGACGGCGGCCTTCTCATCCTAAGGGCCGTCATCGGTACCCGTCCCCCCGATTCCGTGTTGCTCAACAAATGAGAATACTTTGTCTACGATGCCCGCGCTGCCAAGCTCCACCACCTCCCCCACCCCGGCCGCCAACACGAATTCAACGAGTACACACTTGCCATCGTGCGCAAGTGCAGCCAACACTGCAAGCGCACCAACACCAGCCACCACGAGAGCGGTGGCTTAGCCCTCCGCCCCTACCACGCCACCCTACGCCCCCATGGCCATGGCCAGGAGCACCACCATGACTGCACCTACGTTGTTGCTACACAAGCTCTTCAGTTCAGAGATCCCCAAACTTCTCACCTCTGCATGTACCACTCTGATACCAAGACCTGGAGCAAGAAGCCGGTGGTGGTTAACTCATATCCACCCCGCCACTTTACATCCAAGACGCTCACCATAGGAGGAGACGGAGGCACCGTGGCCTGGGTCGATCTATGGCGGGGCATCATCTTCTGCGACGTCCTCGACCAACAACCCAAGCTCCGCTGCCTGGAGCTGCCGAAGCCCATCATGCCCATAGATGAAATTGGGTGTGGCGATCCAAGGTCTGTTCGGGACATTGCCGTCGTTGGTAACTTCATCAAGTTTGTCGACATGCATGCTGACTTCGACAGCTACCATAAAACCTCCCATCATTGGAAGGCCGTCACATGGAGCATCAGGATCGGCAGCTTCTCCCCTACAGATTGGGCCGTGGGTCACCGCATTAGATCAACCCGTCTACGCCCTCAATCAGCGCTGGATAAGCTGATGGTCGATGCTGGCATCAAGGCTCCCCTCCCAACCTTGTCGACTCTCCATGTTGGCCTGCCCAACCTCAGCCTGCAGGATGATGACATTGTTTACTTCCTCGCCAAGATTGACTACCACCCGAGCCACCACACAGCATGGGTGCTTGCTCTTGATATGAGGAACAAGACTGTTAAGGAAGTGGACCTGTTTGACGCCAAGAGGACTCTTGGTTTAGGCATGGGCTACGAGGCAAGTAGGATCTCCGCACATCTCAAACCTGCTCTAGGTAACTCATTTTCACCGCTGGTCTGTTACTCCCAGTACATGCTAAATTACCATATTATAATGTTGTTTTTCTTGGTATCATCATATCTCTCTCTCTCTCACACACACACACAGATAGTGTAGGGTTTTGGGTGAATAATCTGAATTCAATTGAACTAACATTTGCTAGGCCATGGTACCATTCATCTCAAGACAGGTCTGGTAGACGGTTGGCACTGCTGATTTGGGAAGAACCTAGCGAGGTTTTAAACACATTATATAGGTGTAGCAATGAGATTGGACCTGGTATGCAGCCAGTACGCAAGTCAAATGCCAGCAATGTGGGGATGCTAACAGTATAATTCTCACCAGAACAATTCACACTTCTCTGACATAGTAGCATAATTTCGAGGCTTGGTTCGGTAAAACAAGAGGTTGGAAATCATAATGAGTTGTAGTAGTATTGGATTTCTTTGCGTATGGCTGGTTGGCCGCTACACAAATCATCCAATAACCTCATGCTGGGTAATATTTTGATCAATTGACTTTTGTAACTGAAGCAAATTAGAACCGGTTGCGTAGATCTACTAATTTAATCATGATTGCCGGGCTTTTTCCAGGGGAATCAGGATTAGTGTTGACCACTGGAAGTACAAAAATACCTTTTTTATACGGAATAGATAAATCCCAAACGCTCGGAATTTAAGCATGTCATCCTGAACGTCTTTTGATGGCAACTTTAGTTGCTACGAGACGGCAACTTTAGTTGTTAACACATGGAAACTTTGTTCCAGTTTGATGTTTTGTCAGAAAATTGCCATGTTTGTCAACATCGCCTTAACTAAAGTTGCCATGAAAAGAGTTCGGATTAGCATGCTTAAAAATCGAACGTTCGGGACTTATTGAGGTCCTTTTTATACTCCCTCCGATCCATATTAATTGTCGCGGATTTGTACTAAATCAGTGACAATTAATATGGATCGGAGGGAGTAGTTGCTTTGAGATTCGGATATCTTACAGTCGCATGGTTATCAAATTTGGTCTTTTTTCACTAGTCTTTCTGCTTGGAAATGTATAAAATATTGGTTATATTCGTGCTAATTGTCTATGGATCAGTTAATCTTACCCAAACTATTAATGAAGACACGTGGAATTTGATATGACAGATCCAATGAGAATACCGAAACGATCAGGGATTGCTGGAAGCCCCTAGCAAGAAGCGTGCTGGAGATGACGCTATGTGATTAATTTTGGGAAGGAGCTAGCATGAGGTTGCAAAAGAGCTGTTTGACCTGAGAATTGTGCCGAGTATCAATGGAGAGTGTAGTGGATTATCATGTTTCACGGTTAATGTCTAGTCTTCTTTTGCATGCCTTCTGTTTATTTTAGGATTATGGATTATTATGGATACTATAAGGATCCCTCTAAGACCCTGTCCCTTTGTTTTATTGATCTCATCTATATTGTCTCACCGCCCACTCGATCACTAGTTATTATATGAGCTGTATTAAGACTATGTATGAACTATGTTATGTCACCTGTACCCCCTTCTGTTTCGGTTGCTCGCGGTTACCTTACCTTAGCGTCATAACCTGTGGAGTTGTCTGAGTATTGTTTTTGACAGCTGTTCTCTTAGTGACGCAAAACCTCCATTTTGGGTGGGAAGGCAGGTGCATGAGCTAAGGAAGGTTTTATTGTGGTATCAAAATTGTTTGTTTGTGCTTACTGAGGGAGTCCTGGACTAGGGTGTGTCCGGATAGCCGGACTATCATCATCGGCCGGACTCCAAGACTATGAAGATACAAGATTGAAGACTTCGTCCCGTGTCCGGATGGGACTTTCCTTGGCGTGGAAGGTAAGCTTGGCAATACGGATATGTAGATCTCCTACCATTGTAACCGACTCTGTGTAACCCTAGCCCTCTCCGGTGTCTATATAAACCGGAGGGTTTTAGTCCATAGGACGAACAACCATTACAACAATCATACCATAGGCTAGCTTCTAGGGTTTAGCCTCCTTGATCTCGTGGTAGATCCACTCTTGTACTACCCATATCATAAATATTAATCAAGCAGGAGTAGGGTTTTACCTCCATCGAGAGGGCCCGAACCTGGGTAAAAACATCGTGTCCCTTGTCTCCTGTTACCATCCGCCTAGACGCACACTTCGGGACCCCCTACCCGAGATCCGCCGGTTTTGACACCGACATTGGTGCTTTCATTGAGAGTTCCTCTGTGTCGTCACCGATAGGCTTGATGGCTCCTTCAATCATCAACAACGACGCAGTACAGGGTGAGATTTTTCTCCCCGGACAGATCTTCGTTTTCGGCGGCTTTGCACTGCGGGCCAATTCGCTTGGCCATCTGGAGCAGATCAAAAGCTACGCCCATGGCCATCAGGTCAGATTTGGAAGCCTAAACTTCACGGCTGACATCCGCAGAGACTTGATCTTCGACGGATTCGGGCCACAGCCGAGCGCGCTACACTGTCACGATGGGCATGATTTAGCTCTGCTGCCGGATAGTGCCCTGGAGGCCGCACATGAGTCCGCTCCGACCCTTAGTTCGGAGCCGACCGCGCAGATCGAGGACGGGTGGCTAGACACCGCCTCGGGGGCTGCAACCTCTACGGCGATGGAGCCGAATACTGACCTTGTCCCTTGTAAAGCTCGTGACTCCGAGGTGCCGGACTCCTCGCCGGACTCCGAACCTCCTGCGCCCCTACCAATCGAATCCGATTGGGCGCCGATCATGGAGTTCACCGCCGCGGACATCTTTCAGCACTCACCCTTTGGCGACATCCTGAATTCGCTAAAGTATCTCTCGTTATCAGGAGAGCCATGGCCGGACTGCGGTCAGGACGGTTGGGATGCGGGCGACGAAGAAATTCAAAGCCCACCCACCACCCACTTTGTAGCCACTGTCGACGATCTAACCGACATGCTAGACTACGACTCCGAAGACATCGACGGTATGGACGACAATGCCGGAGACGACCAAGAACCAGCGCCTACAGGGCACTGGAAGACCACCTCGTCATACGACATATACATGGTGGACATCCCAAAGGATGGGAATGGCGAAGAAGCGGCGGAGGCAGATTCCTCCAAGAAACAGCCCAAGCGCCGGCGACAGCGGCGCCGCTCTAAATCCCGCCACAGCAAGAATGGAGATTCCGGCACCGGAGATAATAACACCCCAGAGAGTTCAGAAGACAACCCCCTCCAGCAAGATTCAGCACAGGAGGACGGAGAAGCCAGCCCTCACGAGAGAGCGGCAGACGAAGAGGTAGAGGACGATAATTACATGCCTCCCTCCGGAGACGAGGCAAGCCTCAACGATGACGAATTTGTCGTGCCCGAGGATCCCGTCGAACAAGAGCGTTTTAAACGCAGGCTTATGGCCACGGCGAACAACCTAAAGAAAAAGCAGCAATAGCTTAGAGCTGATCAAGATCTGCTAGCCGACAGATGGACTGAAGTCCTCGCGGCCGAAGAGCATGAACTCGAACGCCCCTCCAAAAGCTACCCCAAACGCAAGTTGCTCCCCCGATTAGAGGAGGAGGCATATAGACCTTCATCACCAGCGCACAATACGGCAGACCAGCCACCTCGTGGCCGCGACAGAGAGGCCTCTAGGCCCTCCACCAGAACCGTACCCCGGCACCGCTCGAAAAGTACGAAGCCACGGAGGAATGTGCCGGACTTGCGAGACATATTGGAGGACAAGGCAAGACAATCAAGATCGATCTACGGATCACGCGGGCGCCCCACGATGCGCGACGAATACCGTCGCGCCGGATACAGCAATTCCGGCCGGGCCGAACACAGTAGACAAAGCTCGCTTGAGCTACGTCGTGATATAGCCCAATACAGAGGCGCCGCACACCCACTATGCTTCACAGATGAAGTAATGGATCATCAAATCCCTGAAGGGTTTAAACCCGTGAACATTGAATCCTACGATGGCACAACAGACCCCGCGGTTTGGATCAAAGACTATCTCCTTCATATCCACATGGCCCGCAGTGACGATCTTCACGCCATCAAATATCTCCCACTCAAGCTTAAAGGACCAGCTCGGCATTGGCTTGATAGCTTGCCAGCAGAGTCAATTGGGTGTTGGGAGGACCTGGAAGCCGCATTCCTTGACAACTTCCAGGGCACATATGTGCGACCACCAGACGCCGATGACCTAAGCCACATAATTCAGCAGCCAGACGAATCGGCCAGACAGTTCTGGACATGGTTCTTAACAAAGAAAAACCAAATTGTCGATTGTCCGGATGCAGAGGCCCTCGCAGCCTTCAAACATAACATCCGCGACGAGTGGCTGGCCCGGCACCTAGGACAGGAAAAGCCAAAATCCATGGCAGCCCTCACATCACTCATGACCCGCTTTTGCGCGGGAGAGGACAGCTGGCTAGCCCGCAGTAACAACCTCAGCAAAAATTCTAGCAGTCCGGATACCAAGGACCGCAATGGCAGGTCGCGTCGAAACAAAAACAAACGCCGTGTTAACGGCGATAACACTGAGGATACGGCAATCAACGCCGGATTCAGAGGCTCTAAACCCGGTCAGCGGAAAAAGCCATTCAAAAGAACTACTCCGGGCCCGTCCAATTTGGACCGAATACTCGACCGCTCTTGCCAGATACATGGCACCCCCGAAAAGCCAGCTAATCACACCAACAGGGATTGTTGGGTATTTAAGCAGGCAGGCAAGTTAATTGCCGAAAACAATGACAAGGGGCTGCATAGAGATGACGAGGAAGAGACCCGGCCGCCGAACAATAGAGGACAGAAGGGTTTCCCCCCACAAGTGCAGACGGTAAACATGATATACGCAACCCACATACCCAAGAGGGAGCGGAAGCGTGCACTCAGGGACGTATACGCGACGGAGCCAGTCGCCCCAAAGTTCAACCCATGGTCCTCCTGCCCGATCACTTTTGATCGAAGGGACCACCCCACCAGTATCCGCCATGGCGGATTCGCCGCATTGGTTTTAGACCCAATCATCAATGGATTTCACCTCACCAGAGTCCTGATGGACGGCGGCAGCAGCCTGAACCTGCTTTATCAGGATACAGTGCACAAGATGGGCATAGACCCCTCAAGGATTAAACCTACAAAGACGACCTTCAAAGGCATCATACCAGGTGTAGAGGCCAATTGTACAGGCTCAGTCACACTGGAAGTGGTCTTCGGATCCCCGGATAACTTCCGAAGCGAGGAGTTAATCTTCGACATAGTCCCGTTCCGCAGCGGCTATCATGCTCTGCTCGGACGGACTGTGTTTGCAAAGTTCAACGCGGTGCCGCATTACGCATACCTCAAGCTCAAGATGCCAGGCCCTCGAGGAGTCATCACGGTCAACGGAAACACTGAACGCTCCCTCCGAACGGAGGAACACATAGCGGCTCTCGCGGCAGAAGTACAGAGCAGCCTCTTAAGGCAATTTTCGAGTCCGGACGTTAAGCGACTGGACACGGCCAAACGCGCCCGAAGTAACATACAACAAGACCACCTGGCACGTTTTGAGCACGCGTAGCAATGCGGCCCCAACCCCAGCCCTTGCATAATTGCAAGACTAGTCCTTCGCGTACATCATTACGCTCTGGAGATACCATGGGCATAGGGGGAGGCGCACGACCACGACAGGCCCAGAGTGCGGCTCAACCACACCAGGGGCTCACAAGTGTGTCGCTCTTTTTCTTTTTCTTTTTTCTTACCCACAGGACTCCGTTCACCAGAGGCCCTGTCCGGTAGTAGACCTGCCGAACTCACGATGCAACAGCCAGGGAAGGAGAAAGGCTACAACGAACACTCAGGTGGTCTCCATCACGAGCATTAAATCTGTTTAATACACCATTCCGCAGCCTACCCCTGGAGGGGGACATGTTTAATAGTCCAATCCCTTGCTTACCGCACTATTGCAGTATTTCTGGAATAAACAATGCATCGCTTTTTGCTTATAATTGCATTTCTTTCTTATATATGTTCGTTTATGACATGTTGCATCCGTACACTTTGGTACGGCCGAATACACCAGGGGCTTAAGCTCCCCGCATTGTGGTGTGACAAGTCCGAACACTTTCACAAGTGCGGCACCCCGAACTTATAGCATTATATGCATCGGCTCCGAATCATGTCTTGGGTCAATAGTTGGGTTTGCCCGGCTCACATGTTTTGGTACCTTACGTTCCGTTTTATCGGCTAAGGTAGCACTGGGAGAACCACTGCGATTGCGCCCCGGTTGAGCTGGGCGAGCGCCTCAGTGGAGAAAGCTAAAACTGACCGTCATGATAAGGCGAGAGCTGGTCGCTGTTCGAGAGGTCTTTTCGAGTCCCTAAAGACTTATGCCGCTTAGAGCGAGGAACCGACTTTGTCCGGCCCAGGCGTGGATAGCGCCCCGAACTCGGTCATCCGAACACTAGGGGCTTCGCCGAAATTTAAAATTATAGAATTCTATGGCTAAGTGAGAGTGTTCAAGCATTATAAGTCTGGTTGCCTCGTTCGTTGTGTTGAGCGCCTCCCTAGATGGACCCAACAATGGGAACAAGAGCGCTCAAGTTTATCCCGAACACCCCAGCACTCGTGGCATGGGGGTTGAAGCCAAAGACTTGCCATCTCCCAGGTTTGATAAACGGCCGCACAGAAGGTAATATTTTAAATTAATAAGCGTTGCTTAGCGCATATGAACACAGTTTTTAGCGCACAGGATAACACAATGCGGGTCTACTCAAATATTACATCTTTGGAGCACTCGTCCGCAATCATGTGGGCGCCCTTCAGGACACTCTTATAATACATTTCGGGCGTGCGATACTCTTTGCCCGCTGGCGGCACGTCCGTCAGAAGCTTCTCAGCGTCCATCCTGCCCCAGTGCACCTTTGCACGGGCAAGGGCCCGACGGGCACCTTCAATGCAGGCGGAATGCTTGACGACCTCAACCCAGGGACACGCGTCCACCAGCCGCCGTACCAGGTCGAAGTAGCTCCCAGGCATGGCCTCCTTGGGCCACAGCCGAACTATGAGGCCCTTCATGGCCTGTTCGGCTCCCTTGTGGAGCTCGACCAGCTGCTTCAGCTGGTCGCTAAGGGGCACCGGATGTCCGGCCTCAGCATACTGAGACCAGAAGACCTTCTCCGTCGAGCTCCCCTCCTCGGCCCGGTAGAAAGCGGCAGCATCTAACACGCTGCGGGGCAGATCCGCGAACGCTCCTGGAGAGCTCCGAATTTGGGTAAGTAATAGATAATTCACATTCACATGCTTGCTTTGCATGAAAAATGCTTTACCCGCTGCTATTTTCTTCAAATCCTCAATCTCCTAGAGGGCCTTGTGGGCTTCGGCCTTAGCGGCTTTGGCGCTCTCAAGAGCCGATGCAAGCTCGGACTCTCGAGTCTTTGAGTCGCGCTCCAAACCCTCATGTTTTTCCATGAGAGCCTGGAGCTCTTGCTGCACCTCCGCCACCCGCGCCTCCTGCTTCTCTCGCTCGGCTCGTTCCGCGGCCGCATTGCGTTCGGCCGCGGACACGGCCTCCTTCAGGGTCGCCACCTCGTTCGTGGCCCCTGGAGTACCCACGTTATCCTTGTTATTTATCTTGCAACCAAAATCCTTTTCTGTAAGGTACATATTTAATACGGCGTTACTCACCTTCTTTGTCCTTGAGCTGCTTCTTGGCACGGCCGAGCTCGTTCTCGGACCGCTTGAGGTTTTGCTTCAAAGCATCGACCTCCGCAGTCAGTGCGGCAGAGGTCAGCAGCGCAACCTGTAATCCCATATTGACATATTTTTTAGAACTCCTGCGTATATCTTTGTAAGATCCTCAGTCCGGCTTTTCTTTCCGAACACCGAACCGAGCATCAGGGACTATTGTCTATGCAGTATTATATTACATGTCTTAAAATTCTTACCTCAAAGCCTGTTAGAAGGCTGCTGCAGGCTTCGGTCAGCCCGCTCTTGGCAAGCTGAACCTCCTGAGCTGAACCTTCTGAATCACCGCACTCATGACAGTGTGGTGTTCTTCTTCGATGGAACCGCCGTTGAGCGCCTCCAACAAGTTATCCGGCGCCTCCGGTTGGACGGAGGCCGCCGGTGTCATAGTCTTGCCCTTCTTACAAAGGGGCCGCCTGCCAGACTCCGGAACCACTGCAGGTTCCGGTACGGAGTCCGGTGCGAAGTCCGGGAGGTTGCCTTGCGGCACCTCCGGAGCCTCCTCCTCCTGATGGGTCCCCTCCTGGGATCCCACCTCGGCGTCGTCAGCGTCACGAGGAGTGGAGGCGGTCGGAAGGGAATCCATATCCGACGTGCCCAAGGACCCGCTCGACGAAGCGGGAAGATTGTCCTTGGCCGGACTACAGGTTGTATGCGGCATTAGAAAGACACCGCGTGGCAGAAAGAAAAATTATAAATCATTCAGGAATCCGGATACTTACGATCTTGCCAGGGGCTTGGCCCTTGAGGGCCACACCTCGTCGCCGTCGCCGGCGTTGGCGGAGCAGTCCGGAGGAAGGGTCCTTCCCTTCTTGGACCCTTCGGCCTCCCTCGCTGGGGAAGCCTTCCTCTTCTTCTCTCCCCCCGCTGGGGGGGAGTCTTCTTTCTTCTCCTCCTCGTCCTCAGGGGAGGAGTCCGCCTCGGAGTCATCGGACGATGAGTCCAATACCACCTGACGCCGGGAACTCCTTCGGGTTCCTGTGGCCTTCTTCTTGGCCTTCTTCTTCGGCACCACGTAAAGTGCCGGGACCAACAGCCCCATCAAACGGGTGTCCGCTGGGTCTTCTGGAAGGGGAGCCGGACAATTAATCTGTCCGGACGTCTTCTGCTAGTCCTGTTAAAGGCATTGGGAGTTTAGATCCCACATAGAGTCAAACTATGAAAGAAATGAGTGTCCCGTAAAGGATAACACAGCTTACGTCGCCGGCCGGGCGCTGCGTGCTGAATCCGCGATCTTCAGTTGCGGATGCGGGGGCTTCTCCGCCCTTGAACAGCACCCTCCAGGCAGCTTCATACATCGTGTCGAAGAGCCCTCTCAAGGTCCGGTGCTGTGCCAGATCAAACTCCCACAAATTGAAAGCCCGTTGCTGGCAGGGGAGAATCCGGCGGACGAGCATGACCTGGATCATGTTGACAAGCTTAAGCTTCTTGTTCACCAGGGTCTGGAGACAGGACTGGAGTCCGGTCAGCTCCTCCGAACTACCCCATAGCAAGCCCTTCTCTTTCCAGGAGGTGAGCTGCATGGGGATACCAGATCTGAACTCGGGGGCCGCTGCCCATTTAGGGTCACGCGGCTCGGTGATGTAGAACCACCCCGATTGCCACCCTTTGATGGATTCCACGAAGGCACCCTCAAGCCAAGTGACGTTGGGCATTTTGCCCACCATGGCGCCTCCGCACTCCGCTTGGACGCCCTTCACCACCTTCGGCTTGACATTGAAGGTCTTTAGCCACAAGCCGAAGTGGGGCTGGATGCAGAGGAAGGCCCCGCACACAACGATAAACGCCGAGATGTTGAGGATGAAGTTTGGCGCCGGATTGTGGAAGTCCAGGCCGTAGTAGTACATGAGCCCCCGGACAAAGGGGTGAAGTGGGAAGCCCAGTCCGCGGAGGAAGTGGGGAAGAAATACGACCCTCTCATGGGGCCTGGGGGTGGGGATGAGATGCCCCTCGTCGGGCAGCCGGTGCGCGATGTCGTTGGACAGGTATCCGGCGCCGCGCAGCTTCTCGATGTGCCCCTCCGTAACGGAGGAGGCCATCCACTTGCCTCCCGCTCCAGACATGGCTGGAGAAGGTTGAGGCGAGATGTGCGGACTTGGGCGCTGGAGCTCGAGTGCGCGGAGATGGATAAGCAAAGGAGGAAGAAGGCGTAGGTAAAAAAGGTGGATCCTTATCCCCTTATATATGGGCGGACGAAGACTATGCGTCCCCACCGGCCTGGTAAAACTCGCTTATCTCCCAAGCGCCACAATCAATGGCGCGGTTGGGTTACCCACGTCCGTATTGATGGGAATCCCGGAATAAGGGGAACACGATCTCTGCTTCGACAAGACGTGCCAAGGAAACCGCTTCGCTAAACGCGCTGAGGTGGTATAATAAAAACGATTCAAGTAAAGGCTTGGTAGTGGTGTGACGTCACGCAACAAAATACGTCCGCAGATTGAACTTGTGTGCATATTATTCTCTCTACGATGGTATGTGGAATTTATTTTGCAGAGCCGGACACTATCCTGGTGTTCGCAAACTTCTATGAATTATACGGAAGAGGAACCCGCCTTGCAATACCGAAGACAATATGTGCGCCGGACTCGTCGTCATTGAAGCCTGGTTCAGGGGCTACTGAGGGAGTCCTGGACTAGGGGGTGTCCGGATAGCCGGACTATCATCATCGGCCGGACTCCAAGACTATGAAGATACAAGATTGAAGACTTCGTCCCGTGTCCGGATGGGACTTTCCTTGGCGTGGAAGGCAAGCTTGGCAATACGGATATGTAGATCTCCTACCATTGTAACCGACTCTGTGTAACCCTAGCCCTCTCCGGTGTCTATATAAACCGGAGGGTTTTAGTCCATAGGACGAACAACCATTACAACAATCATACCATAGGCTAGCTTCTAGGGTTTAGCCTCCTTGATCTCGTGGTAGATCCACTCTTGTACTACCCATATCATAAATATTAATCAAGCAGGAGTAGGGTTTTACCTCCATCGAGAGGGCCCGAACCTGGGTAAAAACATCGTGTCCCTTGTCTCCTGTTACCATCCGCCTAGACGCACAGTTCGGGACCCCCTATCCGAGATCCGCCGGTTTTGACACCGACACTTACACCGTCTTATTTTCTGTCATAATTGGTTAGCTGCTTTTTATTAACTAGAAGCAGTTGCGCACGTTGCTGCGCTGTTTTCTTTGTAGCGTTTTTACATTGACCATCCACTCATTGAAATGTTACATGATGATATGTCAAAAAATATTTTTCTCCCATGACGTTGCACTCTTTCTTGTCCTGAATATTGGTTATATATATATATATATATATATATATATATATATATATATATATATATATATATATATATATATATATATATATAATGCCTGATCGTATCGGAAAACTATATCCATTATCTACCAGGGCGGTCTAAAAGCAATCACACAATTATGAGGAGAGAAAATATTGACTCTTCACATAGCCCATCTTACTTTGGAATCACTTGACAAATAATTGCGGCAATTACTTTGCAGGTAAAAATGCTTGAGAGATGCATGATATTGGTTAACTGTAACTATACAAACCTGCAATATGAATTGTGCCTCACTAAATTATGATCAAAGGAAAAATGCTACTTTACTCTCTTTTCTGGGATATTATCTCTCACAACAAAGCTTTAGGCAACGCAAACAAAGGACCATTATCATCATGCCATAGAAGACAACTGACCAAAGTACTCCTTTTGGTAATATATAGACATTGATGCCGTCAGGAGGACACAATACTAAATGGATACTGAGTTGCTAAGGCTGATCTAGAATATGATCAAAAGCAGCATTAATACAGTTAATTAATCTGCTAATATGATCAATAGAAAATTTCAACAACAATAAAAATACAGACCTATTAATAAAATTGAGAAAAGAAAACAGTTAATTAATCTGCTGGAAATTTAGGATTGATTAGCACACAATGTTGCAGAAACATATTGGTGAAATAGTAACCACGCAAAGAATCATGGAAAAACAACTATTGTCCGGATCGTGAGGCTAACAATTAATTGCATAGCTAGTAGTAGTAGTAGTAGCAGCAGCAGCAGCAGCAGCCATCGATTAACAGCTTCTTGTCAACCTGCAAGTAGACATGGTGGAATCTGCTCGTCAGACAGATGGTTCGCGTCCGACAGGCCTCTCTTCATCTTCTGGAGTAGACAGACAGTTGGGGAGTGTCATCTCCCCAAGCAGGCCCTCCCGACATAACACGAAACAATTATAATGGAATAACTATCATGCCAACTGGACCCTTAAAACAGTCAGGGTATCGTCCAGTGGTGTGTAGAAAAAGGGATTTTCGCATGAATAATGCCACAGTTACCTCAAGCGATAGACTTATAAATTTTGCGGAGTATCCAGTCAACTGCACCCCCCTACAATGTTACCACTGGAGCTCTCATGTAAATATAAAATGGCCACATATATCTACTTTGTGGTAATCACTGATATGCAAATTTGCAACACAATGAAAATAGTACTCCCTCTGTTCCTAAATACTCCCTTCGTTCCTAAATATTTGTCTTTCTAGAGATTTCAACAAGTGAGTACATACGGAGCAAAATGAGTGAATCTACACTTTAAAATATGTCTATATACATCCGTATATGGTAGTCCATTTGAAACTCTAAAAAGACAAATATTCAGGAACGGAGGGAGTATATGGTAGTCATTTTGCTCTTTTGTCCCGAGCACAGTGTGTGTGGAACACATGGATTACTCAATAGTACTTTTGAAGTAGCACAGACCAAGCTGGAAAAATGAAGGCAGCAAGTGCACTGCAAGTCTGCAATTGAAGCGGCATACAATCAATCAAGTGTACTACCTGACAGCTTATCGATCCGATTCAGCTTCGATTTAACGAGGAGATAGAATCCATGAGTTGAATTTAATCTGTTGTGGTTCAATATTTTTGTAGACCAGCTGAATCTGTCCAGCTTGCGTCTGGCATCCAGATCATGACCTTGTGCTTACTATTATTGCTAGGTAATGTTTGGTTTGAACTTCATACTCTTCTTCAGTGATTAATCATGTAAGCTTTCACTGATTTCATAGCAAACATTTCAATTAAATCTCATTGTTTTGAGTAAGAAATACATGTTTATACAAATTTCAGTCATTTTTACAGGTCTTGCAAATAAGTTCAACCATGTTTATACAAACTTGGTTGGCATACATGCATCTCTTCTTCACCTGTCCGACTTCCAGAAGCGTTTGGCGCGACATCGGCGCCAGGCCTCGCTGCAACCCAATCAGTAATCTGTGTGCATCAGCAAGGCCCTCACACCTGCCTCCTACACTAAATGTGTTCATGCTCTCCTGAATTGTGCTCTGGAAAATTTGGGATGCAAGAAACCAAATGGTTTTCAACGGGGTTTCTCTTGCCATTTGCACAATTCGCTCCATAATTGTGGAAATTGCTTTGGTTCTCTCACAGGCTAAAAAACACTGCTCTTTGTGATCACGCTGTTCTGTGGTGTGATCACTTGTAAAACAATTGCAACAACTCTTTGAAATATATTCAGGTGGGGAGCCCCCCGGTTGACCATTTAAAAAAAAACTTCAGAAACATCTCGAAAGAAATCATACTGATTGCACAACTGTTTTAGACAATTCATACAAGTGTCGCAGCGCGCGGGGGAGGCTGTGGTTTTTAGGCCCTGCTGGGTGGAATTGCCGTACGTTGATTTAGGCAAAACATTTCGGCAGAGTTTCAGTTTATTTGGTTGGATTACGGTTGTGATCTGTGTTGTATTTAGGGCCTGCTGTTTTGGCTGTATTGATTCTGCTGTGTGTTGTGATTGCATCGGTTTCAAATTACTACTCCCTCCGTCCCAAAATGTAAGACCATTTTTGACAACGAAGAAGTGCAATTTCAGAAGAAAAAAACCCAGCTTGGAGTACTACTCCTCTGCCTCCTATCTTTCTGAAAATAGTGATATCCATATTTTGTTATATACTCCCCCCTATCTTTCTAAAAATAGTGATATCCATATTTTATTATATGCGTATTGATGTATGAGGTGCAGCTGGATTGATGAATCCTGAGTGTAGAAGCACCCTGCATAGCTTCACACCACAGCTTGGGTGCTGATGAATAACTGTGAAATTGCTCCCGTTTGGATGATTTTAAACTTGTAATGCTACCCCTGAACGTACGTCAGTTTCAGATTGGATTGGTCAGAAATTCCTTTCGGACTGTAAAAAGAAAAAGTCAGGGCTTCAAACAACACACCCAGCTACAGTAACAAACAAGAATAGATCAACCAACACAGCGCCCGATTGATCAAAATGACTGTTATCTATAAAAAAACAGGGGCAGACATAATGACCGTCAGCTATACATAAACAGTAATAACGGCTAAGCTAACAGTGAACTAGGGACAGTCATCTTTGTGTTGTGCTCTGTGGATCTATATCAAAGCTGAACAACTCCATAATGTCATGCCGGCAGGTCCATCAGGCACATCAACGCCTGCACTGCATGGGAGCTCAACAGCCAAAACTCCGGCTTGCGGCGGCCTCTTTGCACCTGGAAGCCAACGACGCCCGGGCCAATGACCGTCAGACAACGTGGCACCGGGAAGGGACTCCTCCCAGTAGCATTAGCATTGCGGGGGCGGACATAATCTGGCAACGAAGTCTTTCGAGCTGAGACCAACCCAATGCATAGCAAAATAATTCATGCTAACTGCAACAACTGCCAAGAGTGAAAACATGGTGAACTCATGCTATCTGCAACAACTGCAAAACATAGTCAAGTTGCACTTGGACAAACTAGAAACAACATACCAGTTGCGCACTAGAGTACCACATAGCATCCCACATACAAACAAGCATTCCACAGCTCCCCAAATAGGTTCTTTTAGCTGCTGCCAGGTCCTTACGACAACACAAAGCCTAGCTATAGGTACCACTAGTCTTGTCATAGACCTAGTACTAATTAACTTGCAGAGACCCGTTCTGCTTCATGTAGTCCTCGAGGTCAAAAGGGTCAGCAAACTCGAAATCAGAAGCTAGCTCGTGGGAGTAAACTGGACCTTCAGCGTCCTCGCGTCCGCTCCTGAATAGCTCTAGTTTGCATGCTTTGTTGTTCCACTTTGCGCTCATCAGAGGCATCAATTTGGCGTCCGCATTACCCACCGAGGACGAGGAGAAACACTTGCTGGACACCACAACCACCATCCGCTCCAGCACCCGCCCTCTCTCCGCGATGAACTTGAGGAAAGCAACCTCGCTTCTCGACCCCTGGAACTCGTAGAAGAACACCTTCTTCACGCTCTGCACGATGCATTTGATGGGACCGCCCTCCTGCCAGAACTTGAGATTCACCTTGCCAGTGGACTCTTCAGATATGGGAGGGGACTGCAAGCAAATGAAATCAAACAGTGCATCATAGTTTGATGTTAGATATATAGTATAATCTATGAGTACATATCATGCAGCAGCAGCAGCAAGCCAACGATAGTAAAACTAATCTTATTAACAGCTCTGACCATGCTAGATAAGATATACAATCAGTTATGACCATGCTAGATATAACACATTGCAACTGTATATCATGAAGTTAACGAATTTTACATGGACATGGAGCGTATCCAGGTTGGGGAAGCATCTGAGGAAGGCAGACACTTTCTTGACAACATTGCGGACACCAAACTGCACCTCTATGCCCAAAATCTTGACAGTAGGGACAATGTTCTCCCTGCTCCCAGCCTGCAATGCAGCAAAGACAGATAAACTAATTCAGATAATAGATATAATTGGCACAGAAGAGCTACACATGCAAGTTAAATTAGGATCTAGTTCTACCACCAACTGTTGCTCTCCTGGCAGAAGATATCCCGGCAGACGCAGATTAGGTGCACGCCCAATCTTGATCTCAGAGCGCTCCATGGTGGACTTCATCCCCCCCTCGCCAACAGTTTCGCACTGCAAGAGCCTCTCCAGGAGAGGGGCATCCACCACGTCGATGTACTCCAAGTAGGTGAAGGCCAGCTGAAGGCACCACAGGCTGTGGCTGACGAGGCGGAGGCGCACTCCGGTTTGGCTCCACATGATGAGGAGGAACTCGAGGACTGGGCTTCTTTCGAGCATGAATGCCAGATCACGATCCTCCATGACAGTCATGCATAGGCCAGAGCTCCCGGAGGTTGGGAAAGCTGGCGCCGCGCGGCACGGCCGTGGTGTCCGGAAGTATCCAGACCAAGGTTTTGGTTACCAGTCGAAATTTCGAGATTTCCCATGGTTACCGCATATTTCCTTGCCCCTCGGTAAATCCCCGTACCGAGCAAAAAATACTATTTTTTCGAAATTTTTGAATTTAAGCACGTAGGATCTAATTAATGCCATGAGAGTTAGTTTTGGCGTGTTAGTAGCAACCTAGTTCCTGTTTTGAGAGGTCTCTAGTTCAAATGTTCGTTCATTCACTTATTCGAATTCAAAATTCAACTATAAAATTTGTTCGAAATATTCTTGGTATTTCTTGGTAACTGTGGTAACCGCGTTTACCAGTCCCCCTCGGTAAAAATGCCTCATTCGGTAACCAAAACCTTGATCCAGACGCCGAGATAGAGGCGGGTGAGGGAGGCGCAGCTGAAGAGCGTGGCGGGGAGGCGCGGGTCAATCGGCCAAGGGCGGTTCACAAAGACGAGATCTTTGACCCCCTTGGCGACGAGGGTGTCGATCCAGCGCGCCATCTCGCCTCGGTGCTCGTCCATGTTGCTGCGGGTGAGGTGGACGCAGTGGAAGGGCCCAGGGTGCGCCGCGAGGGCGCTGGAAACCGCGGCGGCGAGCCGGCGACTGCCCGGGGAGAGGGAGCGCCGATGGGGAACTGCCCGGCCGCGCCGCCGTCGGGAAGCAGGTGGCTGTCGACAAGAGAGAAAGGCGCCGCGCGCCAGAGGGGGCGCCAGCGCGAGGCGAGAGCGGCGGTGCGCGCGGCGTCCTTGGCGGGCAAGCGGGAGATGATGTTGTGGAGGAGCACGTCGGGGAGGCGGCTGATGCGGTCGACACCGTCGGGGACCCACGACGCGCCGGCGAGCGAGAGGGGTGCGGCGGGGGAGACGGGTGGGTCCGGGAGGTACTTTTACACGAAGTGGAGCATCATGTTTGAGCCGAGGTCCAGCGTTGCAGGGTCCTGGCCGTCGCGCTCCAAGCAGGCGAGCATATCGCTCCTGGAGGTGCCGAGGATAACCTGCGGGTCGTCCATGGCCGCCGGTGGAGGTGATGACGGCGAGGGTTTGGGGAGAGGAGGGGTGAGGAATGATTAGGGAATGGAGGCGCAAACTCCTTGCTACCGGTGGAGGTATGTACCGGCCAACCATCCACCGTTGGTGTTTCGTCGTGATTCGTGCTGCTGGATGGCCTACATCTTTGTATCCCAGTGTATTCTAGATTTACCCGTCGGTATTCACCATTATGTCGCATCAACATTTGGTCCCACCTGTTTTAACTCTTTCTCTTTACCCCCCGCCGCCGTGCTTTTCCCCGCCGCCGGGCATCGTTCTGCTTGCTTGACCGTGGTGATTTCGGTCGCCTCCTCTGCCCTCTGGTCTAGTTCTTCACGGTAATATATTCCGTCTATTTTTGTCTCTTTTTTCTTCCCTCTTTTCATTGCCTGCTGTCCTTTGATTTGTTTTTGGAAAGATCTTGAAAAATACCGGAATATACCACACTGGTTTTATGGATCTTGCCTGGGATACAAATACCTCATTTATGTTTCTGATTCTTCATACGTATAGTCCTTAATCAGATAGCCCTACTTTCTAACCCTAGATCCCCATTTGTATAGTCCTTAATCAGATAGCTTGTCCATTGAAGAACTTCTCTACAGCAAGACTAATGATAAATGGATGCACTGCAGTGAAACCTCCTAGTAATGTGATGATTGTTCTGAAATTTGAAACGGGCAGCAATGAAATTGGTAGCACTGAAATGTGTTTGTAGTTGTAGTGAGTGGAGTAGCTCTTGAAATATTATTTTAGCACTGAAATGTGTTTTTAGTTTTACTGAGTGGAGTTGCTATTGAAATATTATAGCACTGAAATGTGTTCCTGACAATGAAATCACTCTTCTACATAAGTTCAGTTGCTATTGAAATATTATTTTAGCACTGAAATGTGTTCCTGACAATGAAATCACTCTTCTACATAAGTTCAGTTGTTATTGAAATATTATTTTAGCACTGAAATGTGTTCCTGACAATGAAATCACTCTTCTGAGGGCAGTTGCTACTAGAGAACAAACACTTCTATTGGATTAGTTGAAATACATATTTATAATGCAATCTGTTCCTTGCAATGAATTTACTATTCTACAGTAGTCCAGTTCTTATTGAAATAATAAGTTGTACTGGACATTTCAAAAATTTCAAATCATATTGTATTTACAGTAAGATACAACTAGACTGAAATGTTTTACTTACTGAAAACTTAATTGTCTTTCTAACCCCAATTAATTATAGCTGCAATAGCTGAATATTTAATTCTAAATATGTGATTAACAGATGACTAATTCGGCACGCCGTCGCCGGAAATCACCCAGCTTTCAAAGAACTAACTCTGATGAAGGTGGTAGTTTGGACATGAGTGATAGTGATGTATCCTCTCAGTCAAAATCAACAAGGAACAGCCGTAGAACATCTCCAAAAAAGCTAAAGAGAGCTGCAACATCCGAAATTAAGCAGGTATTTAATTACTTAAATTCATTTTTCCTTTCGTTTAAATAATACTATATCACTGCAACACTAACCTTCATTAATTTGAACATTCATGTAGAGCATCAATTGGAGATGTGATCCACAAAAGATACTACATGTGGACAGAGGTATTCCCATTGTATAAATGTTCCTGTGTGATTACTAACTTATACAGAAGCTGGTGGCACAAATCTTGAGGAAAGTGAGGATGGTGGCACAAATCTTGAGGAAAGTGAGGAACGGTGGATGTAATAGCGGTACCTACTGGCAACGATAGAATAACTTAGCCGGGAATGGAGGCGCTCTTCTCAGTGGTGAGATGTTGGGCCAAATGTCGGCAGTACTAGTGTCTCTCCTGGGCCCATAGAATAGCTTTTTCTCACTTCGAACTATACCTGGCCATCCCTCGGGCCGGGCCGGGCCTGACACAGAAAACCCATGCCCAGCCCGGCCCGGGCATCAGGTCTAGAACATCAGGCCCAAGCCCGGCCCGCACGTGTAAAAGACCGTTGGGCCTTAAACCGGGCCCCTTCAGTAAATCGCTAAAACGGCGGGCCCAGGCCCAGGCCTAGCCCGGCCTTTGGGCTCAAAATCTAGGATCGGGCCCGGCCCGGGTGAATCGTCGGGTCGGGCTACCCATGGCCAGGACTACTTCGAACGAATTCCTTCTTAAATAAGTGGTCATCCTTGTGTAAAAATAATAAATAAGTGGTCATGCTTGTGTAAAAAAACATGGTAATCCAGTGCTTGGAAAAAAATTACCCTCTCAGTCGGCGATCTCGCATCGTTGACATGAGTTTTCGTAGCAATTCTCTACCAGATCGCTACCCTCTTTCACGAGTGACGGGGGGCGAGAGCAGTGGCGGAGCTACATTTTCCAATCTGGGCGGGCCGGTACAAATAAAGCCCACTTTATTTCCTCTCATGGGCCCAATATGGTCTTAGTCCCTCACTATTTTTGCTCTGGCTAGGGCGGGTAATGGCCCATTTTGGCCTAGCTGAAGCTCCGCAAGTGGGTGAGAGGTTCCTTGTGGGGCTCGTGTGTTCTTCTCCAAAACCCTAGACATGGCGGCAACATCTGGTTCGATTATGAGTTGTACGGCGTGGTGACCAAGAAACAGGAAGTGAGGTAATTCGAGCGTGACGCCAAATACCTGGGTAGTGATCGCACGGGTCAACGCCAACATGCCCTTTTGCTTGGAGGATATGTTTAATACTCCATATGTCCCATAATATAAGATGTTTTTACAAGCAGGGAGTGCGATGCAGCTGGCATGGTGGCTCGACCAAACACCAAAGTTTTGTGAAGCTGGGGAGAATCTATTCCTCTTCCAGACGTTCTACTTGGGAGATTGGAAGAAGGTAGTGCATGGAGAAAATTGGATCTTCAGGGGCTATGGAGTGATCATTGAGGACTATGATGGAATGGCGGATCCCGAGTTGATTGCGCTATACGGTATGTATGCTTGGGCCTAGATTCATAAGGCAACGGAATACGTCATTGAAAGAACATGTGGTGCCCCCATGTGTGGTTTTGGTAATTGGTGACAATCTCTATGGACTAATGGTTTCCTTGAGTTATATTTGAAGGTTTTGTCCATAGGAATTTCTTGAAGTGCATGTGTTGGTTTCAAGTAGTTTATGAGTTGACCAAGGTGCTATTAAGGAATTATCCAAAGATTGGCCATGTGAGTGTTAAGCTTATTGCAAGCATGTCTTGGAGAAGAAGATTGTGTGATCATTCATGTTTACCTTCAAGACATCATCCAAATGAAGAGAATTGGAAAGATTCAAGGTTGATCAAGACTAAGTCAAGAGTGAATCAAGTTGATCAACTCACAAAGCGTAGAAGATGTACCGAGAGGGATCAAGTGATCCCATGGTATGGTAAGCATTGTCCATTATGCTTTGTGTACTAACCCATGGTATTCGTGAGAGTTCTTTGTGGGGTTAGGTTGTGGTGTGCAAGTTCAAGTGGAGCATCACGAAGATATCATACTTGAAGCTTGTCGTCCATTGTGGCGACAATGGACTTGTGAAGATGTGTCGAAGAGTGGCTCATCCATAGCGGAGTATGGGGGAGCAATCAACTAGTATTCATCGAGCCAACGCAATCAAGAAAGATGGTCCAACTTGAGGGAGTCAAGATCGTCATCATCTAACTCAAGTGGACTATGTGCAAGGCAAGGGTTTTCCCTTGATAGGTTTTCTATTTTACCGGTCTCATGGTGGTAGTTAGGAGACCGGGCTATAGGATCGATTGTCGTACTATCAAGGGGGGCTCTTGATGAATATCTTGATCGTATCGTTCGTAGAGAGCTCAAACCATTGCATCCTTGCATCATCTTTACTGGTTCTTGTTTGGTTCTTCTCCTTGTGAGATTTAGAGATTATGTTCATCTTGATGACAAGCTCGAGTTCATCGAAAACGGAGTTCACATGCATCTTCTAAGATGTTTTCGATGTTGGAGGTTTTGTCAGCTCTTCTCTTTTGGAGGTTTCTCTCCTCTATATCTTAGGCATACCTCCCCTGCCTCTTCTTATTTTAACCAGTCGCTATTGGATGCTACTCATCATCAGCTATCCAACAGGCTTGAGTTTGCTCAATTCAGAGCTCTTATGCAATTGTTGTGACTGTTTCGGTCCAACCTGTTTCTTCTGTTTTTCTTGGGCTATTTTGCAGCACCCAAGCGGTAGTACTGCTTAGTACCATGGTAGTACCACGTGCGGTACTTCTGTTGTGGACTACCGCTGCCACTACCACTTGGGCAAAGTCTTTTGTGCATGTTTCTATTGCAAATTTTCTCTAAGCGGTAGTAGAGTGGTAGGACCTCTCAAGCGGTAGTACCTCTTGTGTTTCAATGGTTGTGCTTGTTTCTGTTGCGTGTTTTCCCTAAGCAGTAGTACAGTAGTACTGCTCAAGCGGCAGTACCTCTCCCCAGAGCAGTACTACCTCTCTGGTAGATCGACTTTTTGTGTTTTCTGCCTCGTTGGGTTGTTTTGGTCGTGCTAAGCGGTAGTACCGCTCCTCCAAGCGGTAGTACCGCTTGTGCACGACCAGTGGGCATAAAGGTTGGATTCAGGGGTGCCTATTTAAGTGGGCCTTCTTCCCCGATGGACCCTATCCCTTTAGCTCGTGTTCTTCCCCCATTGTTGACCTTCTTAGAGCTTGCTAACTCTCAATCCCTCCATGGATTCTTACTAGT
>NC_041385.1:772651882-772652207 GCF_002162155.2 Triticum dicoccoides
ATGTGATCACGGACATGACGAGGAGTCTCGAAATGGTCGGGACATAAAGATTGACATATTGGACGACTATATTTGGACACCGGAAAGGTTTCGGGTGAGATTGGGACTATACCGGAGCTCCGGGAGGTTATCGGAACCCCCCGGTAGTTATATGGGCCTTATTGGGCCTTAGTGGAAAGGAGGGAGAAGGAGCAAAGGAGGGGGCGCCCCCCCCCCAAGCCCAATCAGAATTGGGAGGGGGCCCGCCCCCCCCCCCTTTCCTTCTTCCCTCCCCTCTCTTCCTTCCCTCTCCTACTCCTAATAGGAAAAGGGGGAGTCCTACTCC
>NC_041385.1:772652631-772656194 GCF_002162155.2 Triticum dicoccoides
TCCCCCGCAGGGCGTGCCACCCCCTTGGTCGGCCCCCTCTCCTCCACTCCTTTATATATGGGGGAGGGGGGCACCCCATAGACACAACAATTGATCTCTTGAATCTCTTAGCCGTGTGTGGTGCCCCCCTCCACCAAAGTCCTCGATAACATTGTAGCGGTGCTTAGGCGAAGCCCTGCGATAGTAGAATATCAAGTCGTCACCACGCCGTCGTGCTGACGGAACTCTTCCCCGACATTCTGCTGGATCGGAGTCTGGGGATCGTCATCGAGCTGAACGTGTGCTAGAACTCGAAGGTGTCGTAGTTTCGTTGTTTGATCGGTCGGGCCGTGAAGACGTACGACTACATCAACCGCGTTGTTCTAACGCTTCCGCTTTCGGTCTACGAGGGTACGTGGACAACACTCTCCCCTCTCATTGCTATGCATCACCATGATCTTGCGTGTGCGTAGGATTTTTTTTGAAATTACTATGTTCCCCTACAGTGGCATCCGAGCCTAGTTTTTATGCGTTGATGTTATATGCACGAGTAGAACACAAGTGAGTTGTGGACGATACAAGTCATACTGCTTACCAGCATGCCATACTTTGGTTCGGCGGTATTGTTGGATGAAGCAGCCCGGACCGACATTACGCGTACGCTTACGCGAGACTGGTTCTACCGACGTGCTTTGCACACAGGTGGCTGGCGGGTGTCAGTTTCTCCAACTTTAGTTGAACCGAGTGTGGCTATGCCCGGTCCTTGAGAAGGTTAAAATAGCACTAACTTGACAAACTATCGTTGTGGTTTTGATGCGTAGGTAAGAACGGTTCTTGCTCAGCCCGTAGCAGCCACGTAAAACTTGCAACAACAAAGTAGAGGACGTCTAACTTGTTTTTGCAGGGCATGTTGTGATGTGATATGGTCAAGACGTGATGCTATATTTTATTGTATGAGATGATCATGTTTTGTAACCGAGTTATCGGCAACTTTCAGGAGCCATATGGTTGTCGCTTTATTGTATGAAATGCAATTGCCCTGTAATTGCTTTACTTTATCACTAAGCGGTAGTGATAGTCGTAGAAGCAATAGTTGGCGAGACGACAACGATGCTACGATGGAGATCAAGGTGTCGCGCCGGTGACGATGGTGATCATGACGGTGCTTCGGAGATGGAGATCACAAGCACAAGATGATGATGTCCATATCATATCACTTATATTGATTGCATGTGATGTTTATCTTTTATGCATCTTATCTTGCTTTGATTGACGGTAGCATTATAGGATGATCTCTCACTAAATTTCACGATAAAAGTGTTCTCCCTGAGTATGCACCGTTGCCAAAGTTCGTCGTGCCCAGAAACCACGTGATGATCGGGTGTGATAAGCTCTACGTCCATCTACAATGGGTGCAAGCCAGTTTTGCACACGCAGAATACTCAGGTTAAACTTGACGAGCCTAGCATATGCAGATATGGCCTCGGAACACTGATACCGAAAGGTCGAGCGTGAATCATATAGTAGATATGATCAACATAGTGATGTTCACCATTGAAAACTACTCCATTTCACGTGATGTTCGGTTATGGTTTAGTTGATTTGGATCACGTGATCACTTAGATGATTAGAGGGGTGTCAATCTAAGTGGGAGTTCTTAAGTAATATGATTAATTGAACTTAAATTTATCATGAACTTAGTCCTGGTAGTATTTTGCAAATTATGTTGTAGATCAATAGCTCGTGTTGTTGCTTTCATATGTTTATTTTGATATGTTCCTAGAGAAAACTGTGTTGAAAGATGTTGTAGCAATGATGCAGATTGGATCCGTGATCTGAGGATTGTCCTCATTGCTGCACAGAAGAATTATGTCCTTGATGCACCGCTAGGTGACAGACCTATTGCAGGAGCAGATGCAGACGTTATGAATGTTTGGCTAGCTCAATATGATGACTACTTGATAGTTTAGTGCACCATGCTTAACGGCTTAGAATCAGGACTTCAAAGACGTTTTTGAACGTCATGGACCATATGAGATGTTCCAGGAATTGAAGTTAATATTTTAAGCAAATACCCGAGTTGAGAGATATGAAGTCTCCAACAAGTTCTATAGCTAAAAGATGGAGGAGAATCGCTCAACTAGTGAGCACGTGCTCAGATTGTCTGGGTACTACAATTGCTTGAATCAAGTGGGAGTTAATCTTCCAGATAAGATAGTGATTGACAGAATTCTCTAGTCACCATCACTAAGTTACTAGAACTTCGTGATGAACTATAGTATGCAAGGGATGACGAAAACGATTCCCGAGCTCTTCGTGATGTTGAAATTGACGAAGGTAGAAATCAAGAAAGAGCATCAGGTGTTGATGATTGACAAGACCACTAGTTTCAAGAAAAGGGAAAAGGGAAAGAAAGGGAACTTCAAGTAGAATGACAAGCAAGTTGTCACTCCCGTGAAGAAGCCCAAAGCTGGACCAAAGCCTAAAACTGAGTGCTTACACTACAAAGGAAATGGTCACTAGAAGCGGAAATGCCCTGAATATTTGGTTGATAAGAAGGATGGCAAAGTGAACAAGGGTATATTTGATATACAGGTTATTGATGTGTACCTTACTAGTGTTTATAGTAGCCCCTGAGTATTTGATACTTGTTCGGTTGCTAAAAATTAGTAACTCGAAACAGGAGTTACAGAATAAATAGAGACTAGTTGAGGGTGAAGTGACGATGTGTGTTGGAAGTGGTTCCAAGATTGATATGATCATCATCACACACTCCCTATACTTTCGGGATTAGTGTTAAACCTAAATAAATGTTATTTGGCGTTTGTGTTAAGCATGAATATGATTTGATCATGTTTATTGCAAAACGGATATTCATTTAAAGTCAGAGAATAATTGTTGTTCTGTTTACATGAATAAAACCTTCAATGGTCATACACCCAATGAAAATAGTTTGTTGAATCTCGATCATAGTGATACACATATTCATAATATTGATGCCAAAAGATGCAAAGTTAATAATGATGCAACTTATTTGTGGAACTCCCGTTTGGGTCATATCGGTGTAAAGCGCGTGAAGAAACTCCATAAAGATGGATTTTCGGAATCACTTGGTTATGAATCATTTGATGCTTGCGAACCGTGCCTTTTGGGCAAGATGACTAAAACTCCGTTCTTCGGAACAATGGAACGAGCTACTGACTTGTTGGAAATAATACATACCGATGTATGCGGTCCAATGAGTGTTGATGCTCGTGGCTGGTATCGTTATTTTCTGACCTTCACAGATGATTTGAGCAGATATGAGTATATCTACTTGATGAAACATAAGTCTGAAATATTTGAAAAGTTCAAAGAATTTCAGAGTGAAGTGGAAAATCATCGTAACAAGGAAATAAAGTTTCTGCGATCTGATCGCGGAGACGAATATTTGAGTTATGAGTTTGGTCTTCAATTAAAACAATGTGGAATAGTTTCACAAACTCATGCCACCTGGAACACCGCAGCGTAATGGTGTGTCCGGACATCATAACCACACTTTATTGGATATGGTGTGATCTATGATGTATCTTACCGATTTACCA
>NC_041385.1:772656577-772657588 GCF_002162155.2 Triticum dicoccoides
TTTTGTCAATCCTAAAGGTGCTAACAAAATGTGCAAGCTCCAGTGATCCATCTATGGACTGGTGCAAGCATCTCAGAGTTGGAATATATGCTTTGATAAGTTGATCAAAGCATATAGTTTTATACAGACTTGCGGTGAAGCCTGTATTTACAATAAAGTGAGTGGGAGCACTACCGCCTTTTTGATAAATATATGTGAGTAACATATTGTTGATCAGAAATGATGTAGAATTTTTCTGGAAAGCATAAAGGACTATTTGAAAGGAGGTCTTTGAAAGAAAGACCTCAGTAAAGCTACTTACATATTGAGCATCAAAATCTATTGATATAGATCAAGACGCTTGATAAGTTTTTCAATAAGTACATACCTTGTCAAGATTTTGAAGTAGTTCACAGTCAAAGAAAGAGTTCTTGCCTGTGTTGCAAAGGTGTGAAATTGAGTAAGACTCAAATCCCGACCACGGCAGAAAATAGAAAAGAGAATGAAAGTCATTCCCTATGCCTCAGTCATAGGTTCTATAAAGTATGCTATGCTATGTACCAGACCTATTGTATACCTTGTTCTGAATTTGGTAAGGGAATACAATAGTGATCTAGGAGTAGATCACTGGACATTGGTCAAGAATATCCTTAGTGAGGACTAAGGAAATATTTCTCGATTATGGAGGTGATAAAAGAGCCCGTCATAAAGAGTTACATCGGTGCAAACTTTTACACCGATCCAGATGACTCTAAGTCTCAATCTGGATACATACTAAAAGTGGGAGCAATTAGCTAGAGTAGCTCCGTGCAGAGCATTGAAGACATAGAATTTTTGCAAAATACATACGGCTCTAAATGTGACAGACCTGTTAACTAAGCTTCTCTCACGAGCAAAACATGATCACACCTTAGTACTCTTTGGGTGTTAATCACGTAGCGATGTGAACTAGATTATTGACTCTAGTAAACCCTTTGGGTGTTGGTCACATGACGATGTGAACTATGGGTGTTAATCATATACAGATATGAA
>NC_041385.1:772658740-772667022 GCF_002162155.2 Triticum dicoccoides
TTAGCTTAGCACTTGATCGTTTAGTATGTTGCTATTGCTTTCTTCATGACTTATACATGTTCCTACAACTATGAGATTATGTAACTCCCGTTTACCGGAGGAACACTTTGTGTGCTACCAAACGTCACAACGTAACTGGGTGATTATAAAGGTGCTCTACAGGTGTCTCCAAAGGTACTTGTTGAGTTGACGTATTTCGAGATTAGGATTTGTCACTCCGATTGTCGGAGAGGTATCTCTGGGCCCTCTCAGTAATGCACATCACTATAAGCCTTGCAATCAATGTAGCTAATGAGTTAGTTACGGAATGATGCATTACATAACGAGTAAAGAGACTTGTCGGTAACGAGATTGAACTAGGTATTGAGATACCGACGATCGAATCTCGGGCAAGTAACATACCGATGACAAAGGGAACAATGTATGTTGTTATGCGGTTTGGCCGATAAAGATCTGCGTAGAATATGTAGGAGCCAATATGAGCATCCAGGTTCCGCTATTGGTTATTGACCGGAAACAGTTCTAGGTCATGTCTACGTAGTTCTCGAACCCGTAGGGTCCGCACGCTTAAGGTTTCGTTGACAGTTTTATTATGAGTTTATGAGTTTTGATGTACCGAAGGTTGTTCGGAGTCCCGGATGTGATCACGGACATGACGAGGAGTCTCGAAATGGTCGAGACATAAAGATTGATATATTGGACGACTAATTTGGACACCGGAAAGGTTTCGAGTGAGATTGGGACTATACCGGAACTCCGGGAGGTTATCGGAACCCCCCGGTAGGTATATGGGCCTTATTGGGCCTTAGTGGAAAGGAGGGAGAAGGAGCAAAGGAGGGGGCGCCCCCCCCCAAGCCCAATCCGAATTGGGAGGGGGGCCGGCCCTCCCTTTCCTTCTTCCCTCCCCTCTCTTCCTTCCCTCTCCTACTCCTAATAGGAAAAGGGGGAGTCCTACTCCCGGTTGGGGTTGGACTGCCCCCCTAGGGCGCGCCACCCCCTTGGCCGGCCCCCTCTCCTCCACTCCTTTATATACGGGGGAGGGGGGCACCCCATAGACACAACAATTGATCTCTTGATCTCTTAGCCGTGTGCGGTGCCCCCCTCCACCAAAGTCCTCGATAACATTGTAGCGGTGCTTAGGCGAAGCCCTGCGACAGTAGAACATCAAGATCGTCACCACGCCGTCGTGCTGACGGAACTCTTCCCCGACATTCTGCTGGATCGGAGTCTAGGGATCGTCATTGAGCTGAACGTGTGCTAGAACTAGGAGGTGCCGTAGTTTCGGTGCTTGATCGGTCGGGCCGTGAAGACATACGACTACATCAACCGCGTTGTTCTAACGCTTCCGCTTTCGGTCTACGAGGGTACATGGACAACACTCTCCCCTCTCGTTTCTATGCATCACCATGATCTTGCGTGTGCGTAGGAATTTTTTTGAAATTACTAAGTTCCCCAACAGTGGTAACCCCCCCCCCCCGGTACTCTGATAAATACACTATACTATCCGGAACACTTTCGATGTCCGAATACCATCATCCAATATATAAATCTTTACCTCTCGACCATTTCGAGACTCCTCGTCATGTCCGTGATCTCATCCGGGACTCCGAACAACATTCGGTCACCAAATCACATAACTCATATAATACTAAATCGTCATCTAACGTTAAGCGTGCGGACCCTACGGGTTCAAGAACTATGTAGACATGACCGAGACACCTCTCCGGTCAATAACCAATAGCGGAACCTGGATGGTCATATTGGCTCCTACATATTCTACGAAGATCTTTATCGGCTGAACCGTTATGACAACATATGTTATTCCCATTGTCATCGGTATGTTATTTGCCCGAGATTCGATCGTCGGTGTCTTCATACCTAGTTCAATCTCGTTACCGGCAAGTCTCTTTACTCGTTCCGTAATACATAATCCCGCAACTAACTCATTAGCCACTTTACTTGAAAGGCTTCTTATGATGTGTATTACCGAGAGGGTCTAGAGATACCTCTCCGATACTCGGAGTGACAAATCCTAATCTCGGTCTATACTAACCCAACAAACACCTTCGGAGATACCTGTAGAGCATCTTTATAATCACCCAGTTACGTTGTGACGTTTGATAGCACACAAAGTATTCCTCCGGTATCTGGGAGTTGCATAATCTCATAGTCGAAGGAATATGTATTTGACAGGAAGAAAGCAATAGCAATAAAACTAAAAGATCAATATGCTAAGCTAACGGATGGGTCTTGTCCATCACATCATTCTCCTAATGATGTGATCCCAATCATCAAATGACAACACATGTCTATGGTTAGGAAACTTAACCATCTTTGATTAACGAGCTAGTATAGTACATGCTTACTAGGGACACAGTGTTTTGTCTATGTATCCACACATGTATCAAGTTTTCGGTTAATACAATTCTAGCATGAATTAAACATTTATCATGATATAAGGAAATATAAAATAACAACTTTATTATTGCCTCTAGGGCATATTTCCTTCAGGTCGTAGTGCCCAAGGTCACTACGCACAGAGAGATCGGCGAGGACATAGTTGTCCTCGTCGTCGTTGTCGTTGCAGGGAACGACGCTCACGCATGTAGAATCCTTGCTACTGCGCTGCTGCTGCTTAGAGGAGTTGGCGATATGGGTTTGAGCGACGGGCTGCCGCCTCCTGCCTTGTAGATCAAGTACTGGACGAGATTGGAGTTGTCATCAGTTTGACTGGCCAAGGAGAAACGGAAGAGGACGAAACCCTTAGCAGAGAAGAGAAACGAGGGCTGGAAGTCGTCGTCGTCTTCCTCGAGCTTGTCCTTTTTGCCGTATGCCGGGTGGCCCGTGTACGTCTGTTGATTCTTCTGTAGATGTGTTCATTGTGGTTCTGGATCGGCGTTGTTCGACTCGTGTTGTAAGAATAATATTTTATATTTGATCAATTTTTGGCACACATACTTAATTCTTTTGGTGTTGTTGAATGGAAGTTATTCTAGGTCTTCTTTCTTTGATTATGATCATTCGTTTTGCAGTATATACCATGCAGTGTTAGAGCTCATCTTGCTCGTTACATCGAGGAGTGTAAGGCTTTAGCCATAAGGAGGGGTGACAAAGATAGTGATCTTGATCTTCACTATATAGTGAGGGTTATTTGTATGGTGTTTTGTTTAGTCATGATCAGGTGAGGAGCAAATTCCATGGTTCTTTCTGGGAAGATTTGGTCATTGATTATGGTCTTCGTCATCATGATAGAATGACAGTTAAGCTTGAGCGCTATGGAACGTTGATTGGTGTTGAGTGTAAGGCTTTAGCCATAAGGAGGGGTGACAAAGATAGGGATCTTGCTCTTCACTCTAGTGAGGGTTATTTGTATGGTGTTCTGTTTAGTCATGATCGGGTGAGGAGCAAATTCCATGGTTCTTTCTGGGAAGATTTGGTCATTGATTATGGTCTTCGTCATCGTGATAGAATGACAGTTAAGCTTGAGCGCTATGGAACGTTGATTGGTGTTGACTTTTATTGGGGTGGAGATATGTTAGTCTCCTTTACCTTCTGTTGGTAAGGTTTATTTTTAAGGAAGTATTTAGCTTGTTTCATTTCATATGATTTTTTTGTTCCCTTAAACCCGTGTAATTTTATTTTGTAGCTCTTGATGGATTGATCGACTCCGAGAAGGAACTAGTTGGGAGTTGTTTTTACACTCGTGGTGTTTATCTCAATTATCAGCAGATGTATTTCATGACGCATCAACTCTTTGATGACGAGTCCGGACGTTAAGCGACTGGACACGGCCAAACGCGCCCGAAGTAACATACAACAAGACCACCTGGCACGTTTTGAGCACGCGTAGCAATGCGGCCCCAACCCCAGCCCTTGCATAATTGCAAGACTAGTCCTTCGCGTACATCATTACGCTCTGGAGATACCATGGGCATAGGGGGAGGCGCACGACCACGACAGGCCTAGAGTGCGGCTCAACCACACCAGGGGCTCACAAGTGTGTCGCTCTTTTTCTTTTTCTTTTTTCTTACCCACAGGACTCCGTTCACCAGAGGCCCTGTCCGGTAGTAGACCTGCCGAACTCACGATGCAACAGCCAGGGAAGGAGAAAGGCTACAACGAACACTCAGGTGGTCTCCATCACGAGCATTAAATCTGTTTAATACACCATTCCGCAGCCTACCCCTGGAGGGGGACATGTTTAATAGTCCAATCCCTTGCTTACCGCACTATTGCAGTATTTCTGGAATAAACAATGCTTCGCTTTTTGCTTATAATTGCATTTCTTTCTTATATATGTTCGTTCATGACATGTTGCATCCGTACACTTTGGTACGGCCGAATACACCAGGGGATTAAGCTCCCCGCATTGTGGTGTGACAAGTCCGAACACTTTCACAAGTGCGGCACCCCGAACTTATAGCATTATATGCATCGGCTCCGAATCATGTCTTGGGTCAATAGTTGGGTTTGCCCGGCTCACATGTTTTGGTACCTTACGTTCCGTTTTATCGGCTAAGGTAGCACTGGGAGAACCACTGCGATTCCGCCCCCGTTGAGCTGGGCGAGCGCCTCAGTGGAGAAAGCTAAAACTGACCGTCATGATAAGGCGAGAGCTGGTCGCTGTTCGAGAGGTCTTTTCGAGTCCCTAAAGACTTATGCCGCTTAGAGCGAGGAACCGGCTTTGTCCGGCCCAGGCGTGGATAGCGCCCCGAACTCGGTCATCCGAACACTAGGGGCTTCGCCGAAATTTAAAATTATAGAATTCTATGGCTAAGTGAGAGTGTTCAAGCATTATAAGTCTGGTTGCCTCGTTCGTTGTGTTGAGCGCCTCCCTAGATGGACCCAACAATGGGAACAAGAGCGCTCAAGTTTATCCCGAACACCCCAGCACTCGTGGCATGGGGGTTGAAGCCAAAGACTTGCCATCTCCCAGGTTTGATAAACGGCCGCACAGAAGGTAATATTTTAAATTAATAAGCGTTGCTTAGCGCATATGAACACAGTTTTCAGCGCACAGGATAACACAATGCGAGTCTACTCAAATATTACATCTTTGGAGCACTCGTCCGCAATCATGTGGGCGCCCTTCAGGACACTCTTATAATACATTTCGGGCAAGCGATACTCTTTGCCCGCTGGCGGCACGTCCGTCAGAAGCTTCTCAGCGTCCATCCTGCCCCAGTGCACCTTTGCACGGGCAAGGGCCCGACGGGCACCTTCAATGCAGGCGGAATGCTTGACGACCTCAACCCAGGGACACGCGTCCACCAGCCGCCGTACCAGGTCGAAGTAGCTCCCAGGCATGGCCTCCTTGGGCCACAGCCGAACTATGAGGCCCTTCATGGCCTGTTCGGCTCCCTTGTGGAGCTCGACCAGCTGCTTCAGCTGGTCGCTAAGGGACACCGGATGTCCGGCCTCAGCATACTGAGACCAGAAGACCTTCTCCGTCGAGCTCCCCTCCTCGGCCCGGTAGAAAGTGGCAGCATCTAACACGCTGCGGGGCAGATCCGCGAACGCTCCTGGAGAGCTCCGAATTTGGGTAAGTAATAGATAATTCACATTCACATGCTTGCTTTGCATGAAAAATGCTTTACCCGCTGCTATTTTCTTCAAATCCTCGATCTCCTAGAGGGCCTTGTGGGCTTCGGCCTTAGCGGCTTTGGCGCTCTCAAGAGCCGATGCAAGCTCGGACTCTCGAGTCTTTGAGTCGCGCTCCAAACCCTCATGTTTTTCCATGAGAGCCTGGAGCTCTTGCTGCACCTCCGCCACCCGCGCCTCCTGCTTCTCTCGCTCGGCTCGTTCCGCGGCCGCATTGCGTTCGGCCGCGGACACGGCCTCCTTCAGGGTCGCCACCTCGTTCGTGGCCCCTGGAGTACCCACGTTATCCTTGTTATTTATCTTGCAACCAAAATCCTTTTCTGTAAGGTACATATTTAATACGGCGTTACTCACCTTCTTTGTCCTCGAGCTGCTTCTTGGCACGGCCGAGCTCGTTCTCGGACCGCTTGAGGTTTTGCTTCAAAGCATCGACCTCCGCAGTCAGTGCGGCAGAGGTCAGCAGCGCAACCTGTAATCCCATATTGACATATTTTTTAGAACTCCTGCGTATATCTTTGTAAGATCCTCAGTCCGGCTTTTCTTTCCGAACACCGAACCGAGCATCAGGGACTATTGTCTATGCAGTATTATATTACATGTCTTAAAATTCTTACCTCAAAGCCTGTTAGAAGGCTGCTGCAGGCTTCGGTCAGCCCGCTCTTGGCAAGCTGAACCTCCTGAGCTGAACCTTCTGAATCACCGCACTCATGACAGTGTGGTGTTCTTCTTCGATGGAACCGCCGTTGAGCGCCTCCAACAAGTTATCCGGCGCCTCCGGTTGGACGGAGGCCGCCGGTGTCACAGTCTTGCCCTTCTTACAAAGGGGCCGCCTGCCGGACTCCGGAACCACTGCAGGTTCCGGTACGGAGTCCGGTGCGAAGTCCGGGAGGTTGCCTTGCGGCACCTCCGGAGCCTCCTCCTCCTGATGGGTCCCCTCCTGGGATCCCACCTCGGCGTCGTCAGCGTCCCGAGGAGTGGAGGCGGTCGGAAGGGAATCCATATCCGACGTGCCCAAGGACCCGCTCGACGAAGCGGGAAGATTGTCCTTGGCCGGACTACAGGTTGTATGCGGCATTAGAAAGACACCGCGTGGCAGAAAGAAAAATTATAAATCATTCAGGAATCCGGATACTTACGATCTTGCCAGGGGCTTGGCCCTTGAGGGCCACACCTCGTCGCCGTCGCCGGCATTGGCGGAGCAGTCCGGAGGAAGGGTCCTTCCCTTCTTGGACCCTTCGGCCTCCCTCGCTGGGGAAGCCTTCCTCTTCTTCTCTCCCCCCGCTGGGGGGGAGTCTTCTTTCTTCTCCTCCTCGTCCTCAGGGGAGGAGTCCGACTCTGAGTCATCGGACGATGAGTCCAATACCACCTGACGCCGGGAACTCCTTCGGGTTCCTGTGGCCTTCTTCTTGGCCTTCTTCTTCGGCACCACGTAAAGTGCCGGGACCAACAGCCCCATCAAACGGGTGTCCGCTGGGTCTTCTGGAAGGGGAGCCGGACAATTAATCTGTCCGGACGTCTTCTGCCAGCCCTGTTAAAGGCATTGGGAGTTTAGATCCCACATAGAGTCAAACTATGAAAGAAATGAGTGTCCCGTAAAGGATAACACAGCTTACCTCGCCGGCCGGGCGCTGCGTGCTGAATCCGCGATCTTCAGTTGCGGATGCGGGGGCTTCTCCGCCCTTGAACAGCACCCTCCAGGCAGCTTCATACATCGTGTCGAAGAGCCCGCTCAAGGTCCGGTGCTGTGCCAGATCAAACTCCCACAAATTGAAAGCCCGTTGCTGGCAGGGGAGAATCCGGCGGACGAGCATGACCTGGATCATGTTGACAAGCTTAAGCTTCTTGTTCACCAGGGTCTGGAGACAGGACTGGAGTCCGGTCAGCTCCTCCGAACTACCCCATAGCAAGCCCTTCTCTTTCCAGGAGGTGAGCTACATGGGGATACCAGATCTGAACTCGGGGGCCGCTGCCCATTTAGGGTCACGCGGCTCGGTGATGTAGAACCACCCCGATTGCCACCCTTTGATGGATTCCACGAAGGCACCCTCAAGCCAAGTGACGTTGGGCATTTTGCCCACCATGGCGCCTCCGCACTCCGCTTGGACGCCCTTCACCACCTTCGGCTTGACATTGAAGGTCTTTAGCCACAAGCCGAAGTGGGGCTGGATGCAGAGGAAGGCCCCGCACACAATGATAAACGCCGAGATGTTGAGGATGAAGTTTGGCGCCGGATTGTGGAAGTCCAGGCCGTAGTAGTACATGAGCCCCCGGACAAAGGGGTGAAGTGGGAAGCCCAGTCCGCGGAGGAAGTGGGGAAGAAATACGACCCTCTCATGGGGCCTGGGGGTGGGGATGAGATGCCCCTCGTCGGGCAGCCGGTGCGCGATGTCGTTGGACAGGTATCCGGCGCCGCGCAGCTTCTCGATGTGCCCCTCCGTAACGGAGGAGGCCATCCACTTGCCTCCCGCTCCAGACATGGCTGGAGAAGGTTGAGGCGAGATGTGCGGACTTGGGCGCTGGAGCTCGAGTGCGCGGAGATGGATAAGCAAAGGAGGAAGAAGGCGTAGGTAAAAAAGGTGGATCCTTATCCCCTTATATATGGGCGGACGAAGACTATGCGTCCCCACCGGCCTGGTAAAACTCGCTTATCTCCCAAGCGCCACAATCAATGGCGCGGTTGG
>NC_041385.1:772715445-772720975 GCF_002162155.2 Triticum dicoccoides
TTCATCGAGCCAACGCAATCAAGAAAGATGGTCCAACTTGAGGGAGTCAAGATCGTCATCATCTAACTCAAGTGGACTATGTGCAAGGCAAGGGTTTTCCCTTGATAGGTTTTCTATTTTACCGGTCTCATGGTGGTAGTTAGGAGACCGGGCTATAGGATCGATTGTCGTACTATCAAGGGGGGCTCTTGATGAATATCTTGATCGTATCGTTCGTAGAGAGCTCAAACCATTGCATCCTTGCATCATCTTTACTGGTTCTTGTTTGGTTCTTCTCCTTGTGAGATTTAGAGATTATGTTCATCTTGATGACAAGCTCGAGTTCATCGAAAACGGAGTTCACATGCATCTTCTAAGATGTTTTCGATGTTGGAGGTTTTGTCAGCTCTTCTCTTTTGGAGGTTTCTCTCCTCTATATCTTAGGCATACCTCCCCTGCCTCTTCTTATTTTAACCAGTCGCTATTGGATGCTACTCGTCATCAGCTATCCAACAGGCTTGAGTTTGCTCAATTCAGAGCTCTTATGCAATTGTTGTGACTGTTTCGGTCCAACCTGTTTCTTCTGTTTTTCTTGGGCTATTTTGCAGCACCCAAGCGGTAGTACTGCTTAGTACCATGGTAGTACCACGTGCGGTACTTCTGTTGTGGACTACCGCTGCCACTACCACTTGGGCAAAGTCTTTTGTGCATGTTTCTATTGCAAATTTTCTCTAAGCGGTAGTAGAGTGGTAGGACCTCTCAAGCGGTAGTACCTCTTGTGTTTCAATGGTTGTGCTTGTTTCTGTTGCGTGTTTTCCCTAAGCAGTAGTACAGTAGTACCGCTCAAGCGGCAGTACCTCTCCCCAGAGCAGTACTACCTCTCTGGTAGATCGACTTTTTGTGTTTTCTGCCTCGTTGGGTTGTTTTGGTCGTGCTAAGCGGTAGTACCGCTCCTCCAAGCGGTAGTACCGCTTGTGCACGACCAGTGGGCATAAAGGTTGGATTCAGGGGTGCCTATTTAAGTGGGCCTTCTTCCCCAATGGACCCTATCCCTTTAGCTCGTGTCCTTCCCCCATTGTTGACCTTCTTAGAGCTTGCTAACTCTCAATCCCTCCATGGATTCTTACTAGTTTTTTGGGGGGGGGGGAGAGAGAGGAGATCTAGATCCACATTTCCACCAATCACTTTCTCCTCTATGTGAGGGGAACCCTTTGGATCTAGATCTTGGAGTTCTTGGTGTTCTTCCTCTCATTTCCCTCCCTAGCATTAGTTGCTTTGGTTGAATTTGGGAGAGAAGGACTTGGGCACTCCGTGTGCCCTTGCCATTGCATTTGGTGCATCGGTTTGAGTTCTCCACGGTGATACGTGGAAGTTACAAGTTGAGAAGCTTATTACTCTTGGGTGCTTGGGCACCCTAAATGGTTGGTGGTGTTCGAAGGTCAATCATTGTGGTGTAAAGCTCCGGGCAAGCGTAGGGGTCTCCTTAGGTTGTGGAGATCACCCCGAGCAATTTGACGGATTCCGGTGACCGCCCCCAAGGGTTGCCAAAGTGTACGGGTTTGGTGACCGCCCCCAAGGGTTGCCATTTGTACGAGTTCGGTGACTGCCGTTAAGGGTCCCTTAGTGGAATCATGACATCTTGCATTGTGTGAGGGCGTGAGGAGATTACGGTGGCCCTAGTAGCTTCTTGGGGAGCATTGTGCCTCCACACCGCTCCAAACGGAGATTAGCATCCGCAAGGGTGTGAACTTCGGGATACATCGTTGTCTCCACGTGCCTTGGTTATCTCTTACCCGAGCCCTTTACTTATGCACTTTACTTTGTGATAGCCATAGTGTTTCATGTTATATATCTTGCTATCACATAGTTGTTTATCTTGCTTAGCATAAGTTGTTGGTGCACATAGGTAAGCCTAGTTGTTGTAGGTTTTGTGCTTGACAAATTAACCGCTAGGTTTATTCCACATTAGTTCAAGCCAAACCGTAATTATTTTAAAGGCACATATTCACCCCCTCCCTCTAAGCAACATCCACGATCTTTCAGTCGTGTTCATCGGGAGCCAACCAGCTTGGACGGAACAGCCGAAATGAGGTCTGGCGTACCGCAGAATGGAGGAAACGGGCCTTCTGTTCAACCGCGTACGGTCGAAACGGGGTCCTGTTCATCGGGAAGGGTCTGGCCTACCGCAAAATGGAGGAAATGGACTTGTGTTCGACCACATATGGTCGAAATGGGGTCCTGTTGATCGGGAGGAGTGTGGCGTACCGCAAAACGGAGGAAACAGACTAGTGTTGGAGCGCCTACGGTCGAAACGGGGTTCTGTTTGATCGGGAGGGGTGTGGCACGCAAAACGGACGAAACGAACTTGTGTTGGAGCGCTACGGTCGAAACGGGGGTCCTGTTCATCGGGAGGGGTGTGGCGTACCGCAAAATGGGACCCCACGGGCTACTGTTCATCTCCACCATCGACCTTCTCCAGCCTCCACCTGTGACTGTTTATCCACGGGCTCCTGTTCATCCAACCTCCACCGCCCTTCACCGGCTACTGTTCAACCAACCCTCTTCACGGGGTCCTGTTCAACCACCCCTCTCCAAGGGGTCCTGTTCAACCACCCCTTCACGAGGTACTGTTCATCCAGCCCTCCACCAGCTACTGTTCATCCAGCCCTCCACGAGGTCATCCTGTTCATCCAGCCCTCCACGGGGTCGTCCTGTTCATCCATCCCTCCACGGGGTCATGTTCATCCACCCCCAACCGGCTCAATCGATCGGGGTCCTGTTCATCCGGCGGAAACGGTCTCTACTACCACAGGGTCCTATTCACCCAACCCCCAGCGGGAACTGTTCATCCAACCCCCACCAGGAACTGTTCATCAAGAGGCAGCTTCGATCGGCTTCAGTTAGCAGCAGTAACGAAGGAATCATTCGGGTTCAGTTAACAGCAAGGGATTGGTCGGGGTTCAGTAACGTAGCTAGTGCAATCGCTCGGGTTCAGTTAGAGCCCAACGCCTTGCTCGGGTTCAGTTAGAGCGCAACTCCTCGCACACACGCGCGTACATGTACGAGAGAAACGCGCAAACCTCCGTGCATCTCTCGGCCCCGACCACCCACCGTAACCGGGAACTCCCCCATATTTTCCTCGCACTCGCTTCTACCACGATTTTTTCCGTCATGGACGGCCCAAAGAATGTCATGCAGCTGCGGCTCCGTCCCGCCCAAGACAAAAAGCCCATTTTCTGTCATGATTTTTTGTCATATAAGTAGGATCCCACCACATCTATGATGATACCGGTTTTTGCTACAATTATTGTCATATAAGTGTCATAAGCATGACAGAAAAAACATTTGTTCGGCCCAAAATATCATGGATGTGTCTTTTCTTTGTAGTGCACCTTTATGCAAAACTAGTTGCATGTCTGTCGGTGGAACCGGTCTCATGAACGTGGTCTTGTAAGGTTGGTCCGGGCCGCTTCATCCAACAATACCCCCGAATCAAATAAGGCATTGGTGGTAAGCAGTATGACGATCACCGTCCACAACTCTTTGTGTTCTACTCGTGCATATCATCTACGCATAGACCTGGCTCGGATGCCACTGTTGGGGAACGTAGCATGCAATTTCAAAAAAATTCCCACGCTCACACAAGATCTATCTAGGAGATGCATCGCAATGAGAGGGGGAGCGTGTGTCCGCGTACCCTCGTAGACCGAAAGCGGAAGCATTTGACAACGCGGTTGATGTAGTCAAACTTCTTCTAGATCCGACCGATCAAGCACTGAACGTACGGCACCTCCGAGTTCTGCACACGTTCAGCTCGATGACGTCCCTCGTCCTCTTGATCCAGCAAAGGTGTTGAGGAAGAAGATGAGTTCTGTCAGCACGACGGCGTGCTGACGGTGATGGTGAAGTGATCCGCGCAGGGCTTCTCCTAAGCACTACGAGGATATGACCGGAGGCATAAACTGTTGAGGGGGGCGCCGCACACGGCTAACAATTGTTGGTGTGTGTTCTAGGCGCCCCCTCTCCACGTATATATAGGTGGGAGGGGGAGAGGAGCAGCCTTGGGTGCCCCAAGTAGGAGGAATCCTACTTGGGGGCCTATCCCAATTCGGCCTCCCCCCTTCCTTATTTCCGGAGAGAAAGAGGGAAGGGGGAAGGGAGAAAGGAAAGGTGGGGCCGAACCCCCTTTGCTCCTTTTCCAATTCGGCCACATGCCTAAGGGGGGAGCACCACCCCTTGTGGGCTGGGGTGCTCCCCTCTTAAGGCCCATATGGCCCATATCGCCCCCCCCCCCCCGGGGGGGGGGGGAGGGGTCCGGTTGAAGGAAATATGCCCTAGAGGCAATAATAAAGTTATTATTTATTTCCTTATTTCATGATAAATGTTTATTATTCATGCTAGAATTGTATTAACCGGAAACATAATACATGTGTGAATACATAGACAAACTTAATGTCACTGGTATGCCTCTACTTGACTAGCTCATTAATCAAAGATGGTTATGTTTCCTAACCATAGACATGAGTTATCATTTGATTAACGGGATCACATCATTAGTAGAATGATGTGATTGACTTGACCCATTCCGTTAGCTTAGCACTTGATCGTTTAGTATGTTGCTATTGCTTTCTTCATGACTTATACATGTTCCTACAACTATGAGATTATGTAACTCCCGTTTACCGGAGGAACACTTTGTGTGCTACCAAACGTCACAACGTAACTGGGTGATTATAAAGGTGCTCTACAGGTGTCTCCAAAGGTACTTGTTGAGTTGACGTATTTCGAGATTAGGATTTGTCACTCCGATTGTCGGAGAGGTATCTCTGGGCCCTCTCGGTAATGCACATCACTATAAGCCTTTCAAGCAATGTAGCTAATGAGTTAGTTACAAAATGATGCATTACATAACGAGTAAAGAGACTTGCCGGTAATGAGATTGAACTAGGTATTGAGATACCAACGATCGAATCTCGGGCAAGTAACATACCGATGACAAAGGGAACAACGTATGTTGTTATGCAGTTTGACCGATAAAGATCTTCGTAGAATATGTAGGAGCCAATATGAGCATCCAGGTTCCGCTATTGGTTATTGACCGGAAACAGTTCTAGGTCAAGTCTACATAGTTCTCGAACCCGTAGGGTCCGCATGCTTAAGGTTTCGTTGACAGTTTTATTATGAGTTTATGAGTTTTGATGTACCGAAGGTTGTTCGGAGTCCCGGATGTGATCACGGACATGACGAGGAGTCTCGAAATGGTCGGGACATAAAGATTGACATATTGGACGACTATATTTGGACACCGGAAAGGTTTCGGGTGAGATTGGGACTATACCGGAGCTCCGGGAGGTTATCGGAACCCCCCGGTAGTTATATGGGCCTTATTGGGCCTTAGTGGAAAGGAGGGAGAAGGAGCAAAGGAGGGGGCGCCCCCCCCCCAAGCCCAATCAGAATTGGGAGGGGGCCCGCCCCCCCCCCCTTTCCTTCTTCCCTCCCCTCTCTTCCTTCCCTCTCCTACTCCTAATAGGAAAAGGGGGAGTCCTACTCC
>NC_041385.1:772722540-772729199 GCF_002162155.2 Triticum dicoccoides
GCACTAACTTGACAAACTATCGTTGTGGTTTTGATGCGTAGGTAAGAACGGTTCTTGCTCAGCCCGTAGCAGCCACGTAAAACTTGCAACAACAAAGTAGAGGACGTCTAACTTGTTTTTGCAGGGCATGTTGTGATGTGATATGGTCAAGACGTGATGCTATATTTTATTGTATGAGATGATCATGTTTTGTAACCGAGTTATCGGCAACTTTCAGGAGCCATATGGTTGTCGCTTTATTGTATGAAATGCAATTGCCCTGTAATTGCTTTACTTTATCACTAAGCGGTAGTGATAGTCGTAGAAGCAATAGTTGGCGAGACGACAACGATGCTACGATGGAGATCAAGGTGTCGCGCCGGTGACGATGGTGATCATGACGGTGCTTCGGAGATGGAGATCACAAGCACAAGATGATGATGTCCATATCATATCACTTATATTGATTGCATGTGATGTTTATCTTTTATGCATCTTATCTTGCTTTGATTGACGGTAGCATTATAGGATGATCTCTCACTAAATTTCATGATAAAAGTGTTCTCCCTGAGTATGCACCGTTGCCAAAGTTCGTCGTGCCCAGAAACCACGTGATGATCGGGTGTGATAAGCTCTACGTCCATCTACAATGGGTGCAAGCCAGTTTTGGACACGCAGAATACTCAGGTTAAACTTGACGAGCCTAGCATATGCAGATATGGCCTCGGAACACTGATACCGAAAGGTCGAGCGTGAATCATATAGTAGATATGATCAACATAGTGATGTTCACCATTGAAAACTACTCCATTTCACGTGATGTTCGGTTATGGTTTAGTTGATTTGGATCACGTGATCACTTAGATGATTAGAGGGGTGTCAATATAAGTGGGAGTTCTTAAGTAATATGATTAATTGAACTTAAATTTATCATGAACTTAGTCCTGGTAGTATTTTGCAAATTATGTTGTAGATCAATAGCTCGTGTTGTTGCTTTCATATGTTTATTTTGATATGTTCCTAGAGAAAACTGTGTTGAAAGATGTTAGTAGCAATGATGCAGATTGGATCCGTGATCTGAGGATTGTCCTCATTGCTGCACAGAAGAATTATGTCCTTGATGCACCGCTAGGTGACAGACCTATTGCAGGAGCAGATGCAGACGTTATGAATGTTTGGCTAGCTCAATATGATGACTACTTGATAGTTTAGTGCACCATGCTTAACGGCTTAGAATCGGGACTTCAAAGACGTTTTTGAACGTCATGGACCATATGAGATGTTCCAGGAATTGAAGTTAATATTTTAAGCAAATACCCAAGTTGAGAGATATGAAGTCTCCAACAAGTTCTATAGCTAAAAGATGGAGGAGAATCGCTCAACTAGTGAGCACATGCTCAGATTGTCTGGGTACTACAATTGCTTGAATCAAGTGGGAGTTAATCTTCCAGATAAGATAGTGATTGACAGAATTCTCTAGTCACCATCACTAAGTTACTAGAACTTCGTGATGAACTATAGTATGCAAGGGATGACGAAAATGATTCCCGAGCTCTTTGTGATGTTGAAATTGACGAAGGTAGAAATCAAGAAAGAGCATCAGGTGTTGATGATTGACAAGACCACTAGTTTCAAGAAAAGGGAAAAGGGAAAGAAAGGGAACTTCAAGTAGAATGACAAGCAAGTTGTCACTCCCGTGAAGAAGCCCAAAGCTGGACCAAAGCCTAAAACTGAGTGCTTACACTACAAAGGAAATGGTCACTAGAAGCGGAAATGCCCTGAATATTTGGTTGATAAGAAGGATGGCAAAGTGAACAAGGGTATATTTGATATACAGGTTATTGATGTGTACCTTACTAGTGTTTATAGTAGCCCCTGAGTATTTGATACTTGTTCGGTTGCTAAAAATTAGTAACTCGAAACAGGAGTTACAGAATAAACAGAGACTAGTTGAGGGTGAAGTGACGATGTGTGTTGGAAGTGGTTCCAAGATTGATATGATCATCATCACACACTCCCTATACTTTCGGGATTAGTGTTAAACCTAAATAAATGTTATTTGGCGTTTGTGTTAAGCATGAATATGATTTGATCATGTTTATTGCAAAACGGATATTCATTTAAAGTCAGAGAATAATTGTTGTTCTGTTTACATGAATAAAACCTTCAATGGTCATACACCCAATGAAAATAGTTTGTTGAATCTCGATCATAGTGATACACATATTCATAATATTGATGCCAAAAGATGCAAAGTTAATAATGATGCAACTTATTTGTGGAACTCCCGTTTGGGTCATATCGGTGTAAAGCGCGTGAAGAAACTCCATAAAGATGGATTTTCGGAATCACTTGGTTATGAATCATTTGATGCTTGCGAACCGTGCCTTTTGGGCAAGATGACTAAAACTCCGTTCTTCGGAACAATGGAACGAGCTACTGACTTGTTGGAAATAATACATACCGATGTATGCGGTCCAATGAGTGTTGATGCTCGTGGCTGGTATCGTTATTTTCTGACCTTCACAGATGATTTGAGCAGATATGAGTATATCTACTTGATGAAACATAAGTCTGAAATATTTGAAAAGTTCAAAGAATTTCAGAGTGAAGTGGAAAATCATCGTAACAAGGAAATAAAGTTTCTGCGATCTGATCGCGGAGACGAATATTTGAGTTATGAGTTTGGTCTTCAATTAAAACAATGTGGAATAGTTTCACAAACTCATGCCACCTGGAACACCGCAGCGTAATGGTGTGTCCGGACATCATAACCACACTTTATTGGATATGGTGTGATCTATGATGTATCTTACCGATTTACCACTATCGTTTTGGGGTTATGCATTAGAGATAGCTGCATTCACTTTAAATATGGCACCATCTAAATTCGTTGAGACGACACCATATGAACTATGGTTTAGCAATAAACCTAAGTTGTCGTTTCTTAAAGTTTGGAGTTGCGATGCTTATATGAAAAAGGTTTTCAACCTGATAAGCTCGAACCCAAATCGGAGAAGTGTGTCTTCATAGAATACCCAAAGGAAACTGTTGGGTACACCTTCTATCACAGATCCGAAGGCAAAACATTCGTTGCTAAGAATGGATCCTTTCTAGAGAAGGAGTTTTTCTCGAAAGAAGTGAGTGGGAGGAAAGTAGAGCTTGATAAGGTACTTTGTACCTTCTCCCGAATTGGAAAGTAGTTTATCACAGAAATCAGTTCCAGTGATTCCTACACCAATTAGTGAGGAAGCTAATGATGATGATCATGAAACTTTAGATCAAGTTACTACAAAACCTCGTAGGTCTTCCAAAGTACAGTCCGCACCAGAGTGGTACGGTAATCCTGTTCTGGAAGTCATGTTACTAGACCATGATGAACCTACGAACTATGAGGAAGCGATGATGAGCCCAGATTCCGCAAAATGGCTTGAGGCCATCAAATCTGAGATGGGATCCATGTATGAGAACAAAGTGTGGACTTTGGTGGAGTTGCCCGATGATCAGCAAGCCATATTGTATAAATGGATCTTCAAGAGGAAGACAGATGCTGATAGTAGTGTTACTATCTACAAAGCTCGACTTGTCGCAAAAAGGTTTTCGACAAGTTCAAGGTGTTGACTACAATGAGATTTTCTCAACTGTAGGGATGCTTAAGTCTGTCCGAATCATGTTAGCAGTTGCCACATTTTATGAAATCTGGCAAATGGATGTCAAAACTGCATTCCTTAATGGTTTTTCTAAAGAAGAGTTGTATATGATGCAACCAGAAGGTTTTGTCAATCCTAAAGGTGCTAACAAAATGTGCAAGCTCCAGTGATCCATCTATGGACTGGTGCAAGCATCTCAGAGTTGGAATATATGCTTTGATAAGTTGATCAAAGCATATAGTTTTATACAGACTTGCGGTGAAGCCTGTATTTACAATAAAGTGAGTGGGAGCACTACCGCCTTTTTGATAAATATATGTGAGTAACATATTGTTGATCAGAAATGATGTAGAATTTTTCTGGAAAGCATAAAGGACTATTTGAAAGGAGGTCTTTGAAAGAAAGACCTCAGTAAAGCTACTTACATATTGAGCATCAAAATCTATTGATATAGATCAAGACGCTTGATAAGTTTTTCAATAAGTACATACCTTGTCAAGATTTTGAAGTAGTTCACAGTCAAAGAAAGAGTTCTTGCCTGTGTTGCAAAGGTGTGAAATTGAGTAAGACTCAAATCCCGACCACGGCAGAAAATAGAAAAGAGAATGAAAGTCATTCCCTATGCCTCAGTCATAGGTTCTATAAAGTATGCTATGCTATGTACCAGACCTATTGTATACCTTGTTCTGAATTTGGTAAGGGAATACAATAGTGATCTAGGAGTAGATCACTGGACATTGGTCAAGAATATCCTTAGTGAGGACTAAGGAAATATTTCTCGATTATGGAGGTGATAAAAGAGCCCGTCATAAAGAGTTACATCGGTGCAAACTTTTACACCGATCCAGATGACTCTAAGTCTCAATCTGGATACATACTAAAAGTGGGAGCAATTAGCTAGAGTAGCTCCGTGCAGAGCATTGAAGACATAGAATTTTTGCAAAATACATACGGCTCTAAATGTGACAGACCTGTTAACTAAGCTTCTCTCACGAGCAAAACATGATCACACCTTAGTACTCTTTGGGTGTTAATCACGTAGCGATGTGAACTAGATTATTGACTCTAGTAAACCCTTTGGGTGTTGGTCACATGACGATGTGAACTATGGGTGTTAATCATATACAGATATGAACATTGGTGTTAAATCACATGGCGATGTGAACTAGATTATTGACTCTAGTGCAAGTGGGAGACTGAAGGAAACATGCCCTAGAGGCAATAATAAAGTTATTATTTATTTCCTTATTTCATGATAAATGTTTATTATTCATGCTAGAATTGTATTAACCGGAAACATAATACATGTGTGAATACATAGACAAACTTAATGCCACTGGTATGCCTCTACTTGACTAGCTCATTAATCAAAGATGGTTATGTTTCCTAACCATAGACATGAGTTGTCATTTGATTAACGGGATCACATCATTAGTAGAATGATGTGATTGACTTGACCCATTCCTTTAGCTTAGCACTTGATCGTTTAGTATGTTGCTATTGCTTTCTTCATGACTTATACATGTTCCTACAACTATGAGATTATGTAACTCCCGTTTACCGGAGGAACACTTTGTGTGCTACCAAACGTCACAACGTAACTGGGTGATTATAAAGGTGCTCTACAGGTGTCTCCAAAGGTACTTGTTGAGTTGACGTATTTCGAGATTAGGATTTGTCACTCCGATTGTCGGAGAGGTATCTCTGGGCCCTCTCAGTAATGCACATCACTATAAGCCTTGCAATCAATGTAGCTAATGAGTTAGTTACGGAATGATGCATTACATAACGAGTAAAGAGACTTGTCGGTAACGAGATTGAACTAGGTATTGAGATACCGACGATCGAATCTCGGGCAAGTAACATACCGATGACAAAGGGAACAATGTATGTTGTTATGCGGTTTGGCCGATAAAGATCTGCGTAGAATATGTAGGAGCCAATATGAGCATCCAGGTTCCGCTATTGGTTATTGACCGGAAACAGTTCTAGGTCATGTCTACGTAGTTCTCGAACCCGTAGGGTCCGCACGCTTAAGGTTTCGTTGACAGTTTTATTATGAGTTTATGAGTTTTGATGTACCGAAGGTTGTTCGGAGTCCCGGATGTGATCACGGACATGACGAGGAGTCTCGAAATGGTCGAGACATAAAGATTGATATATTGGACGACTAATTTGGACACCGGAAAGGTTTCGAGTGAGATTGGGACTATACCGGAACTCCGGGAGGTTATCGGAACCCCCCGGTAGGTATATGGGCCTTATTGGGCCTTAGTGGAAAGGAGGGAGAAGGAGCAAAGGAGGGGGCGCCCCCCCCCCCCAAGCCCAATCCGAATTGGGAGGGGGGCCGGCCCTCCCTTTCCTTCTTCCCTCCCCTCTCTTCCTTCCCTCTCCTACTCCTAATAGGAAAAGGGGGAGTCCTACTCCCGATTGGGGTTGGACTGCCCCCCTAGGGCGCGCCACCCCCTTGGCCGGCCCCCTCTCCTCCACTCCTTTATATACGGGGGAGGGGGGCACCCCATAGACACAACAATTGATCTCTTGATCTCTTAGCCGTGTGCGGTGCCCCCCTCCACCAAAGTCCTCGATAACATTGTAGCGGTGCTTAGGCGAAGCCCTGCGACAGTAGAACATCAAGATCGTCACCACGCCGTCGTGCTGACGGAACTCTTCCCCGACATTCTGCTGGATCGGAGTCCGGGGATCGTCATTGAGCTGAACGTGTGCTAGAACTAGGAGGTGCCGTAGTTTCGGTGCTTGATCGGTCGGGCCGTGAAGACATACGACTACATCAACCGCGTTGTTCTAACGCTTCCGCTTTCGGTCTACGAGGGTACATGGACAACACTCTCCCCTCTCGTTTCTATGCATCACCATGATCTTGCGTGTGCGTAGGAATTTTTTTGAAATTACTAAGTTCCCCAACAGTGGTAACCCCCCCCCCCCCCGGTACTCTGATAAATACACTATACTATCCGGAACACTTTCGATGTCCGAATACCATCATCCAATATATAAATCTTTACCTCT
>NC_041385.1:772729605-772763324 GCF_002162155.2 Triticum dicoccoides
CATTTCGAGACTCCTCGTCATGTCCGTGATCTCATCCGGGACTCCGAACAACATTCGGTCACCAAATCACATAACTCATATAATACTAAATCGTCATCTAACGTTAAGCGTGCGGACCCTACGGGTTCAAGAACTATGTAGACATGACCGAGACACCTCTCCGGTCAATAACCAATAGCGGAACCTGGATGCTCATATTGGCTCCTACATATTCTACGAAGATCTTTATCGGCTGAACCGTTATGACAACATATGTTATTCCCATTGTCATCGGTATGTTATTTGCCCGAGATTCGATCGTCGGTGTCTTCATACCTAGTTCAATCTCGTTACCGGCAAGTCTCTTTACTCGTTCCGTAATACATAATCCCGCAACTAACTCATTAGCCACTTTACTTGCAAGGCTTCTTATGATGTGTATTACCGAGAGGGTCTAGAGATACCTCTCCGATACTCGGAGTGACAAATCCTAATCTCGATCTATACTAACCCAACAAACACCTTCGGAGATACCTGTAGAGCATCTTTATAATCACCCAGTTACGTTGTGACGTTTGATAGCACACAAAGTATTCCTCCGGTATCTGGGAGTTGCATAATCTCATAGTCGAAGGAATATGTATTTGACAGGAAGAAAGCAATAGCAATAAAACTAAAAGATCAATATGCTAAGCTAACGGATGGGTCTTGTCCATCACATCATTCTCCTAATGATGTGATCCCATTCATCAAATGACAACACATGTCTATGGTTAGGAAACTTAACCATCTTTGATTAACGAGCTAGTATAGTACATGCTTACTAGGGACACAGTGTTTTGTCTATGTATCCACACATGTATCAAGTTTTCGGTTAATACAATTCTAGCATGAATTAAACATTTATCATGATATAAGGAAATATAAAATAACAACTTTATTATTGCCTCTAGGGCATATTTCCTTCAGGTCGTAGTGCCCAAGGTCACTACGCACAGAGAGATCGGCGAGGACATAGTTGTCCTCGTCGTCGTTGTCGTCGCAGGGAACGACGCTCACGCATGTCGAATCCTTGCTACTGCGCTGCTGCTGCTTAGAGGAGTTGGCGATATGGGTTCGAGCGACGGGCTGCCGCCTCCTGCCTTGTAGATCAAGTACTGAAGAGATTGGAGTTGTCATCAGTTTGACTGGCCAAGGAGAAACGGAAGAGGATGAAACCCTTAGCAGAGAAGAGAAACGAGGGCTGGAAGTCGTCGTCGTCTTCCTCGAGCTTGTCCTTTTTGCCGTATGCCGGGTGGCCCGTGTACGTCTGTTGATTCTTCTGTAGATGTGTTCATTGTGGTTCTGGATCGGCGTTGTTCGACTCGTGTTGTAAGAATAATATTTTATATTTGATCAATTTTTGGCACACATACTTAATTCTTTTGGTGTTGTTGAATGGAAGTTATTCTAGGTCTTCTTTCTTTGATTATGATCATTCGTTTTGCAGTATATACCATGCAGTGTTAGAGCTCATCTTGCTCGTTACATCGAGGAGTGTAAGGCTTTAGCCATAAGGAGGGGTGACAAAGATAGTGATCTTGATCTTCACTATATAGTGAGGGTTATTTGTATGGTGTTCTGTTTAGTCATGATCAGGTGAGGAGCAAATTCCATGGTTCTTTCTGGGAAGATTTGGTCATTGATTATGGTCTTCGTCATCATGATAGAATGACAGTTAAGCTTGAGCGCTATGGAACGTTGATTGGTGTTGAGTGTAAGGCTTTGGCCATAAGGAGGGGTGACAAAGATAGTGATCTTGCTCTTCACTCTAGTGAGGGTTATTTGTATGGTGTTCTGTTTAGTCATGATTGGGTGAGGAGCAAATTCCATGGTTCTTTCTGGGAAGATTTGGTCATTGATTATGGTCTTCGTCATCGTGATAGAATGACAGTTAAGCTTGAGCGCTATGGAACGTTGATTGGTGTTGACTTTTATTGGGGTGGAGATATGTTAGTCTCCTTTACCTTCTGTTGGTAAGGTTTATTTTTAAGGAAGTATTTAGCTTGTTTCATTTCATATGATTTTTCTGTTCCCTTAAACCCGTGTAATTTTATTTTGTAGCTCTTGATGGATTGATCGACTCCGAGAAGGAACTAGTTGGGAGTTGTTTTTACACTCGTGGTGTTTATCTCAATTATCAGCAGATGTATTTCATGACGCATCAACTCTTTGATGACGAGTACATACTCTATTGTCCTATTGTTCACATGATTAATTCCATGAATGTTAATGCTCATAAAACGGTCAGATTTATTTTCCACTGTTTTTCTTAGTTTATGTTTATTTATTATTATTATTTCTTATATTTGTAGTTTTAAAATTTTGTTCTATTACTAATAGCTTGATGTTTTTGTTAGGTTATTCCTGGTATGGTTGTGATGAGTTTGAAGGAGATCGTGACATTTCCCAGGACTGGAGTTTTAACTCTTTAAGTTACTTTGGAATCTCGTGACAATGATATGTGAGAGTGACTTGTGTGAAATTGGCGCAAGCATGACTTGTGTGAAATCGAGCAAATGGGTGCGTTTTTCAGGCCACTGAGTATCTAGGAAAATTCCCTTTACTAGAGCGCTTTCTTCATATTTTTTTTCTTGCACTTGGTAATCCGGTGCAAGCTTTCTGATCTCTCTACGTGAGAAGAAAATTCCGAAGATTGATTAGATAGTTGATGATTCGGTTTTCATTTACTAGAGCTTCGGAGTGGAGACATTCCGAGGATTGATTCAATTTTCTATTACTAGAGCTCAGAATATTGAGAGGCAAGTCTGGTACCTCGCAGGTGATCCTATCTACTGTAGTGTGAAGAGGATGTCATTTCCGTTGGAATAAAAGGCCTTTCTTTTATTGTGCCATTCATTGTGAAATACTCCCTCCGTCCCATAATGTAAGACGTTTTTTGACAATACACTAGAGCTAAAAAAACGTCTTACATCCTCCGTCCCATAATGTAAAACACTTTTTGACACTACACTAGTGCTAAAAAAACGTCTTACATTAATGGACAGAGGGAATGCTTAATTATGTACGCCTTCATGCTTACTTCACATGCCGCTGTAGTAGGTCACTGAGAAATAAACCCACTGCAGATACACCATTAGGCACTAGTTTTCATGAAAGCAAGGGTCATGATAATTTAGTACAGATTATAATACATTGATACTTGTTTAGTTACTCTTGGACGATTCTACAAGAAAAAACTAGATTTTATGTCATCTGAATTGTCATCGTCTGGTAAACCATTGGCAGGACTGTCGTTTACCATGTACATGTCGGCCTGATTTGGATTTGAAAACAGTTACCAGCAGCCGCAATCATCATGCCAAGACAGCATTCTTGTCAAGGATGCAGTATCAGGTCCTAGTCGTGGAAGCAGTGACAAGAGGTCTTCCAGTGGCAAAGAGAGCCATAAATTGCCATCAGCATCAGTTTCCAGTTCTTGTTTCATCGGAATATACCCTTCAGCAAAAGCATTAAGGATGGTTAGTGATGCTATGGAAACTCAATTCTTTAAACCGCCAGCTGATGGAAACTGTTAAAGCACCACCTTGTTACAATTGACTTTATTGCCCTAGCAAGTTTGCACGTCTCCTTAGATTTACGTTTTCGTATTTTCTGACACGCCGCACTGAACCGTAGCTCAGTTTTTATATAAAGTTAAATGATTTTTGCCATTCCTAAAGAATTCTTTGTTCATACAACCTTCTCCTCTTATTTATTTACAGGACCAACTACAGGATGCTAAAATTTATTTACAGGACCAACTACAGGATGCTAAAAAGAAGATTCAGTACTCCCTCTGGCTGGTAAAGGGAGCTACCTAAGTCACAACTCACAACTTGAAAAATGATTCCTTTACATTACACATAACATCTGCGGATAAAATTCTACCAAATTTTCAGCCTTGCAACAAGGAGCTTAACCACTCAACGACCAGTAAAAAAGAGCACCATAGCACAAACATTGTCCAATGTTTACCTGATCCTGATGCAAACAAAATGGAATCCAAGTCCTGTAGTAACCTTGTCCGTTGTACATCAGCAGATTCATGATTCAGTGTCTGTACAAGAATAGTTAGATATTAGTGAATGGAGATGGCAAGATGGACACATCTACAACAATCGATCAATATAGCATACCAGATTGTTCTCCCCAGAATTCCAAGCTCCGCTTGGTGCAGATGTGTTGTCCCCAACCCATGACCTTAAGCAAATGGCAAGAAAAAGCAAGATACGAAATGTTATCTGGCATAATAAGTAGTGGAAAACCAGGAAAATAGGCAGATAAATTGACAAATCGTTATCATTGTTTCTACGAGTTGTACAAACACAGTAGAACTTACCTTTGGTCGTGATGTATATTTATTTCACGTACACAGGAATCGCCATCGCCATCGACCTATACAAAAATGAAAATAAAAAAGTTAGGTGGTACAAATTCTTCAAAACGACGAAGAAAGCAGGTCACTTACTTTTGCATTGTTGGCAGTCTTCTCTGAGTGGTTTATCAATGTGGGTGAAAAATCACCTGCAACATGATTAAAAACATTAACAAAATGCAAGAGGCCAATACAGTTGTCATCAAGGATTTTAGCAGCAAATTATTTCAAATGTGTAGTCCAGGCCCTGTTCGGATGCCCAGCATATTTGGAGTTCTCTTGGAGAACCAAGGTTTAAGAAAAATAGAGGCAGTTTGAAATACTTTGACGAGTTCGGAACTTCGGATACAAAAATTAATGCAGTCAGATAGTGTGCTATTCCCCTAAATCTGGGCTATTTTTTAGGGGGAAAAAACCTAGACCTTTTACCCTTGTTGGCTACTACTTCAATTTACAAGGTTGATTAGATTTTCCATGGCAGATCATGAATCCTGAGTCCTAAAAGTATAATTAAGAAAACTACAGTACAAAGATCAAATAGGTAGAAACAGCATAAACACAATTGGACACAGAACCAAATAGATAAGCAAACCTATTTAGTGGCAAGAACCATCATTCATATGTGAGATGCAGAAAAGCACATACTAATTAATGCCAGCTGCTCAATAAATATAAATACCTGGAGTTGTATTCAGATAATAGGAGAATGTAGAGGGAACAAAGGCTGGTTGGATACAGGCATATCCCAAGTCATCACAGGGTTGAATTAGTTTCACCATCTTCTTGGCAAGGTCAACACCAACAATCCATGTGTTGTCATCATCCATTTTCACCTTGGATAGCAGGTAGACAAGTCTGTCACCAGGAACGCCAAAGGTCGGCCAATGTGTTGTCAGGTTCCTAAATGTCGATTCCTTGTCGTGAGCACAAGCATCCCACATCCGAGGGAACGATATAGTAGAATCCACTGCGAAGTCATCAACATGAACAGTGTATGCCCTGAACCAAAAGTCCGATGGATCAACCCTACAGCATGTCCGGATGACCCAACCATCAGGGACCGTAATACCTTCATCCACTACAAGTCCAAGGAGGGGCCTGGAATCATGGATGATACTACTAACAACTTTAACTGGTCTGAAAAAATGTTGCATCTCAATGAACTCGAAGAGCCCATTACAGTAGGTGACATCCCGGATCAACCCCGGTTCGCCTTGCAGGATGTCCACGTGCGGTTTGGGAAGAGGGATGAGTCGGAGAAGTGGGTCTTTATCAAGCACCTTGCAGGTGACAATGCCACGCCAGAGGTCTACCCAGCCTACCTCATGTGCTGCAAGCCCGATAGCCTTGTGGAATTGACAAGGCAGGTCGTCATTTGACCTGACGGCAGGAGATTCCGGTAGCTGCAACGGCGTGGTGCTCCACTGGCGCGTCTTGGACGAGTAAACGTGGAGGTCGTAGTGCCCAAGGTCACTACCCACAGAGAGATCGGCGAGGACATAGTTGTCCTCGTCGTCGGGGCAGGGAACGACGCTCAAGCCTGTAGAATCCCTGATGCAACATAGGGGAGTTGACGGGATAGGCTCGAGCGACGGTTTGCCGCCCCCTGCCTTGTACACGAAGTACTGGACGAGATTGGAGCTGTCATCGGTCCGACTGGCGAAGGAGAAACGGAAGAGGACGAAACCCTTAGCTGAGAAGACAAACGAGGGCTGCAAGTCGAGGTCGAGATCGTCCTCGCCCTCGAGCTTGGAGAGGTGGACGCAGAAGTAGGAGACTTCCGGCGGAGGCACAAGGACGAAGGCCACCGTGACGTCGCGACCGCCGATTGTCTTGCCCGTAGCGCTGGTGGCGCCGTCGAGGTCGAGGTCGTCGTCGTCGTAGCCCTCCTTTTCGAGGAGAACCCAACCAGGATACGGGGGAACGGTGGCGGCGGCATCGGCGGCAGAGGTGGCCATGGCAGGCAGCGCAAGAGGTGGGCGCGGATCGGATTTGGGGCCTAGGGTTTGTTGCGGCGCAAGGCGTGGATGCAGCGCGAATTTGGGGATCTAGATTTGCCTCTCCACGGGGTGACCTCCGGTTTTAACTTGGGTTGGAGAAGCTATCCATCTGGGCTGGCCCGTTAGAACGCTAGCACAGGCACGTTCCCACGGAATTTCCTATTGGACGCACGTACTGTCGATGTTTCGACTTGACCTATTGAACGCTATCCTTCTGTTTCCTTTTCTTTGTTATTTCTTTTTTGTTTCTCCATTTGTTTTTTTTATCCTGCACTTTTCATAAAAATGTTTAAAATTTGTTCACATTTCCGATAATTATTCGAAAGTTTAATTATTCCCAAAAGTTTAAAAATGTCCGCATATTTTAAAAAGTCAAAAATATAAAATGTTCAATTTTTTTTGAAATTTGTTTGCCTTTCCAACAAATGTTAGCAAATAAAAGACTGCATTGTCTTGTAAAAAAATGTTCGTGTTTTACAAATTTTTTTCAAAGATTTCAAAAAAAATTCTAGTTTTCAAATTTTTGTTCACGTATTCAAAAATGTTTGTGCTTCCATATTTGTTCAGAATTTTCGAAATTGTTCTCCGTTTCAAAATTGTTCTCAAATTTTAGAAAAATGTTCTTGCGTTAGAAAATTGTTCACAAATTCTGAAAATGCTCATGTTTTCAAACAACACTTGTGCTTCCATATTTGTTCAAGGTTTTCGAAATTGTTCTCCCTTTCAAAATATGTTCTCGAATTTTAAAAAATGTTCTTGATTTAGAAAATTGTTCACAAATTCTGAAAATGTTCATGCTTTCAAGAAATGTTTGTGCTTCCATATTTGTTCAGTATTTTCTAATTTTTTTCTCCATTTCAAAATTTGTTCTCAAATTTTAAAAAATGTTCCTGCTTTAGAAAATTGTTCAAAAATTCTGAAAATGTTCATGTTTTCAAAAAAAGTTTGTGTTTCCATATTTGTTCAGTATTTTTGAAATTTTTCTCCATCTCAAATTTTTTAAAAAAATCTTGCCTTAGAAAATTGTTCACAAATTCTGAAAATGTTCATTTTTCAAAAAAAAAATTGTGCTTCCATATTTTTTCAGGATTTTATAAATTGTTCTCCATTTCAAAATTTTGTTTCTCAAACTTTAAAAAATGTTCTTGCTTTTGAAAATTGTTCACAAATTCTGAAAATGTTCATGTTTTTGAAAAACATTTCAGAAATTCAAAATTTGTTCGTGATATCACAAAAAAATTTGCTCTTGTCAAAATGAAATCGTACGTTCAAAATTTAATTAAAATTTGGGAAATCGTAAAGGATTGTTTTCAAACAGTGTTAAGTCTTATACTTTCTTTAGTTCTTATAGCTTTCCGTTGTATGTTGGTCAAGCAAGCTCTTCTGCCGTAGTGGCTAGTAGTGTGCGCAAGTCGTAAGTCCTGTCTTCAATTCCCATCCATCGCGTCTTCTAGATTTTTGCAATTTTTCACCTGCTATTTTCGGTGCACTGCAATGGGCCGGCCCATGTGTGTGTGCGAAAGGGCAGCATTTTGACGCAGAACGCGTCATATAGGAACTGTGCACTGCAATTGGCTGGCCCAATTGGCGCAGCGCGACGATGTGTCTGTGCGAAACGGCAGCATTCTGAGGGTATTTCCTATTTGGCGCCACAGGCGCCAGTTAACGTGCATTTTGTTAACTGGCGCCTGTAGCGCCCGTAATGGGCCGGCCCATCTAGGTGCCGGTTGACCATTTTTTTAGAAAAAGATTATGTGAACTTTTTTTAGATTGATGAAATTTTTTGAATATTAATGAACTTTTTCTAAATTTAATGAACATTTTGTCTTGAAAATGGATGAATTTTTTTTATTTATGAATAAATTTTCCAGTTCCATGAACTTTTTCTAGAAATACATGAACTTTTTTTCAATTTCTATGAACTTTTGCGAAATTGGATGAACTTTTTTTTCATTTTGAATGAACCTTTTTTCAAATTGATGAACTTTTTCAAAATTTATGATTTTTTTTAAGATATAAACATATATTTTCGAATGGATGAACTTTTTTTCTTTAGATCTGAAAACCTTTCTTCATTTCTTATTTTTATTTTTGCAAAAAAAAACTAAAAAACATTTAGGGCAGCACGCTAGTGGGCCGGCCCATGCTACTAGCGCTGCAGGCGCCGGATCGTTAACGGGCGCCTGCAGCGCTGTATACGAGCTCCCCTATTTGCCGCTCTTTGCGTCAAAATGTCGGGGTTCCGCACAGGGTATCGAGCGAGGAGGTGGGTGGGCCGGCCTGTTTTAAGCGTTCCCTTGTATCGGTTTTGGGAACCTTCTATGATTGTTCCTAGCCGGTTTTTTCCGGTTTTGGGAACCTTCTAGAAGGTTCCGGAACTAGTTTTCTTTTTCGTTTTCATTTTTTTCTTTTATTTTCCATTTTTTTCTCTTTCATTTTTCTTCTTTTTCCTTTCTTCTTGCTATTTTGTTGTTGATTTTTTTTCAATTTTCAACAAATGTTTCAGAACTTCTTTAAAAAGTGAAAATTTGAGATTATGTTAATTCTTTTAGAAACTGTCCCCGTTTCCAATTTTTTGTTCCGAAATTTCGTAAAAGTTTAGAATTTCGAAAATTGTTCGCTTATTTTGAAAAATTGTTCGTCTTTTTAAATTTTGTTCACAAACTAAAATATGTTCGGTTTTAAGAAATATGTTCCCGTTTTCAAAACTTGTTCAAAACATATTTCATGTTTCAAATATTGCTTGCAAATTCAAAAAGTGTTCGTGTTTTTAAATCATTTTTTTATAAAAATTCATGTTTCCAAAAAAAGTTCAGTTTTTGAAAAAATGTTCTCAAAATTCAAAAAAACTTATTGTTACACAAAAAGGTTCAAAACTTTCAAATTCAGAAAATGTAACGGATTTCAATTTTTTGTTCACATATTCAAAAAATGTTCGCGCTTCCAAATTTGTTCGGAATTTGTAAAATTTTGTTCTCAAGATTCAAAAAACATTTGTCATTTAAAAAATTGTTCGCGCTTCCAAATTTGTTTGGGATTTTTCAAAATTGTTCTCCATTTTAAAATTTGTTATCGAGATTTTCAATAAATGTTCATGCTTTAAAAAAATTGCCCGCGCTTCCAAATTTGTTCTCAAGATTTAAAATTTGTTCGTGCTTTAAAAACTGTTCACAAATTCCAAAAATGTTCATGTTTTCGAAAAATCTGTGGGAAATTCAAAATTTGTTCGTTTTCATAAAATTTGTTCACATATTCAAAAAGTGTTCATGTTTCAATATTTGTTCACACATTCAAAAAATTGTCTGCATGTTTAATTTTTGTCACTAATTCAAAAAGATGTTCCTGTTTCCGAAAATGTTTCACATATTCCAAAAAATACTGCAGTTTGGAAAATTTGTAATCGGCTGAATTGGTTTTAAACTATGGAATTGGCTGAATTGTTTTTATTTTTCGCCGCGGTAACAGTATATTTAAGTTCCCGCTGCTATTCTATCACGGCAGCTTTGCTGGCGCAGTGGCTAGAGCATCACCTGCTACTATTGAAGGTGGTGGGTTCGAATCCACGCTACAGCGTGCTGTTTTTTTTTGGTCGAATTTTTCATTCTTTGACGGAGACAGCGAATGGGCCGGCCCAGTTTGCACAACCCCTGTGCGTCGCGCGACCTATTGGCCGCAAAATGCGGCACATAGGAGGTCTCTCAGAATGGGGAGCTCCTATACAACGTTGCAGGCGCCCGTTAACGATCCAGAATTAGGCCAAAAATTAGGATACATTCTGTGAAAATGAAACTTCCATTGAAGAGAAGCAAATGAAACACTTTCATAAAAATTCTCGTAGAATCGAGAATGAAGTTTTCATTCTGTACATGCCAGATCATGAATTAGTAACTGCATCCGATCTCCGAAAAGTCCCGATTGTTTCGATTTATGAATGGGATATTTACGGAATCCCCATGAATAGGATCAAACCTTATTCCATGCTATTTCCATAAGATTCTTCTTTCTTATTCTTAAGCAAGCCCTCGAGAGGGCTTAGTTGAGTGCCCGTTAATGATCCGGCGTTTGCAGCGCTGGTAGCATGGGCCGGCCCACTAGCGTGCTGCCCTAAATGTTTTTTTTAGTTTTTTTTGTGAAAATAAAAATAACAAATGAAGAAAGGTTTTCAGATTTAAAAAAAAAAGTTCATCCATTCGAAAAAATATGTTCATATCTTCAAAAAAATCATAAATTTTGAATTTTTTATCAATTTGAAAAAAGGTTCATTCAAAATGAAAAAAAAGTTCATCCAATTTCGCAAAAGTTCATAGAAATTGAAAAAGAGTTCATGTATTTCTAGAAAAAGTTCATGGAACTGAAAAATTTGTTCATAAATATAAAAAAGTTCATCCATTTTCAAGACAAAATGTGCATTAAATTTAGAAAAAGTTCATTAATATTCAAAAATTTTCATCAATCTAAATAAAGTTCATATAATATTTTTCCATAAAATGGTTAACCAGCGCCTAGATGGGCCGGCCCATTAAGGACGTCACAGGCGCCAGTTAACAAAATGCACGTTAACTTGCGCCTGTGGCGCCAAATAGGAAATACCTTTCCGCATTCTGACGCAGAACGCGTCATATAGGAACTCCTCGTCCCCAGGCGCGAGGTCTCTCATATGGACATTTTTGCTGCTCTGTATAGTACTGGGCCGGTCCGTTTGGTAGCGCCAGCTGGCTCGCTCACTCGGGCGTTTCTTTTCGCTTGCTGCAGTTGTGTTCGCTGCGTTTTTATCTGTTCTTTATTTACATTTTTTCTTCCGTTTTTATATTTCTTCACGTGTTTCGATGGTTTTTTTGCTTTTCCTTTGTTTTTTCACCCGTCTTTTCATTTTATTCACTTTTTATTGGTTTTCTTTCAGTTTTTCGGTTTTCTTCCGTTTCGATCATTTTTTCTTTATTTCCTATTTTCTTTAATTATCTCCGGTTTTCTTTGTTTTATTAGTTTTCGGTGCTTTCCTTTGTTTCTTTCTAGGTTTTTATACTTGGTTTTCTTTTGTTCCTCTTTTATTTCTTTCATGGTTTTTATTGCTTTTTTTTCTTTCTTATTTTCTTTTTTTGTTTCTTTCATGGTTTTCAGCGGTTTTTATTTCTTTCTTATTTTCCTTTGTTTTTTGTTTCTGTCATGGTTTTCATTTTTTTTCTTTGTTTCTTTACTGGCTTCACTGGTTTCCATTCTTTTTGCACCTGTTCCTTTGGTTTTTATTTTCCATCATCTGTTTTATTTGGTGTCTTTTGTTTCACTTTTTTTTCTTTGTTTCTTTTGGGTATTCATTCTAAAAAAAATTTATACATCAAAAACATTTTTTAATACATGTTTAACATTTTTCAAGTACAAGTTTCATATTTCTCAAGTACATCCTTACCTTTTTCTAATACTCATTTCGGTCCCTTTTAGTGTTTATATAAGTTCTACCTGAAGTTAAAGTATCTCTATTTTGACCAAATTTATAGAGAAAATTATCAACATTCACAATGCCAACTTAATATTGTTAGTTTCGTTATTAAATGTAGTTTCATAGTATATAAATTTGGTCAAACTTTACAAAGTTTGACTTGACACAAATCTAATACACGTAATAAAAATGACCGGAGGTTGTACATGGACAACATTTTTCTATGCACATGTTTCAAAAATTCAAATGTTTGATTAAAAAATTCAAATATAGGAGTAACATTTTTTGAATACACGGTCAACAATTCTTTTTCTATACACACTTAGAGCATTTTCCAAATACATGTTTGATATTTTTTATATACATTTAACATTTTTCAAATGCTTGATTAACATTTTAAAACTACTTGTTTTACCATATTTTTCCAAATTATTGATTAACATATTCTAAATACTTGATCAAATTTTTCACACACATTTTATTTTTATATACATGGGGAACATTTTTAAAATGTTTGGTTAACAATTTTTCCTGAATATTTTATGTAAAGTATTTTTAAATATATTCATTTATAATTTTGGAAGTATAGAGAAAGTATAAAAATTAAAAATAAAACATGACAAAGAAAAACTTAGGCCATGGCTCTCACGTACCTGGGCCGGCCCATTTAGGTAGGTGCCTGGCGCAAGAACACGCTAGATCTCCCTATAAGCGATAACCCACAAGTGTAGGGGATCACAATAGTTTTCCAGGGTAGGGTATCCAATACAAATTTATTGATTCGACACAAAGGGAGCCAAAGAATATTCTCAAGTATTAGCAGCCGAGTTGTCAATTCAACCACACCTGAAAGACTTAATATCTGCAGCAAAGTATTTAGTAGCAAAGTAGTATGGAATTAACGGTAATGGTGGCAAAAGTAACAGTAGAAGTTTTGTAGCAATCGTAACAGCGGCAACGAAGAAGTAACTGAGCAAAGATCAATATGAAACGAGCTCGTAGGCAATGGATCAATGATGGATAATTATGTTCATCATGCAACAGTTATAACATAGGGTGACACAGATCTAGCTCCAATTCATCAATATAATGTAGGCATGTATTCCGAATATAGTCATACGTGCTTATGGAAAAGAACTTGCATGACATCTTTTGTCTTACCCTCCCGTGGCAGCGGGGTCCTATTGAAAACTAAGGAATATTAAGACCTCCTTTTAATAGAGAACTAGACCAAAGCATTAGCACTTAGTGAATACATGAACTCCTCAAACTACGGTCATCACCGGGAAGTGTCCCGACTATTGTCACTCCGGGTTTGCCGGATCATAACACGTAGTAGGTGACTATAACTTGCAAGATAGGATTAAGAACACTCATATATTCATGAATACATAATAGGTTCAAATCTGAAATCTTGGCACTCGGGCCCTAGTGACAAGCATTAAGCATAGTAAAGTCATAGCAACATCAATCTTAGAACATAATGGATACTACTAGGGATCAAATCCTAACAAAACTAACTCGATTACATGGTAAATCTCATCCAACCTATCACTGTCCAGCAAGCCAACGATGGGAATACTCACGCACGGTGGTGAGCATCATGAAAGTGATGATGGAGGATGGTTGATGATGACGATGGCGACGGATTCCCCTCCCCGGAGCCTCGAACAGACTCCAGATCTGCCCTCCCGAGGAAGAACAGGGCCTAAATGGAAGGACAAGTGGAAAAATGAGGTTTTTCGGGATCAGTACCCGAGAGCCTTCTCGTTTGCTACAGATCCTGACATGTCGGTGCGCCAGTTGCTCTCTTCTCAACGATTGAGCGAGGTGTTTCACCTTCCATTGTGGCATGAGGCACGACAAGAGGTGGCTGATTTGCAGGCGGATACTATGGAGGTATCCATCACTGAGGACAAGGATTCTTGGTCTTGTGTCTAGGGGGGAGGAGTTTTTCGTTCCACACAACACTATGCCTATTGCTTCAGCCAAGTTCAGGTAGATGACGCCTTCAAGTGGATTTGGAAATCCAAATGCACCATGCAGTGGAAAGTTTTCCTATGGTTGCTAATGTCAGACAGATTGAACACTAGAAACATGCTCAAGAGAAGGCATTTCAGGATCCAAAATGATGATTACTCGTGTCTGCTCTGCAGTAATCCTCCGGAGGAAGATATTACACACCTCTTTTTTACTTGCCCCTTCAGTCAGAGATGTTGGGATGCTCTTGGGATGCAATGGCCAAGTGATCCGTGCACGTTGAGGAAATTGCATGAGGCAAAGGTTAGGTGGGCTCGACCAATGTTCCTCGAAGTCTTTGCCGTGGCTGCCTGGGGATCTGGAAGGAGAGAAATGATAAGCACTTCCGTGGGATTCAGCCCTCGTATGGATCCTGGAGGGACAGATTCAAACGGGACTTTGCCATGCTAGTCCATAGAGCAAAGCAGGAGATTGGCCCCTACATTCTATCCCTTGCCGACTCTCTGTAAAGATTTTTGTACAAAACCTTGTAATAGTTTAGTCTCTTTACCCCCCCCTCTCTAATGTAATATGTAACTCTCTGGACTTTCTAACCCCCTTCTTTTAACATATTAATTTAATACAAAAGGCAGTGAGGGAACCTCACTGTCATCAGTTCTCCAAAAAAAGAACAGGGCCTGGCGGCGGCTCCGTATCGTAAAACGCAATGAATCCTTCTCTCTGGTTTTTTCTCCCTGAATGTGAATATAGGGAGTTGGAGTTGAGGTCGGTGGCGGTCCAGGGGCCCACAAGACAGGGGGCGTGCCCAAGGGGTAGGGCGCACCCCCACCCTTGTGTCTAGGGTGTGGTCCCCTTCGGTTGATTCTTTTGCCAATGTTTTTTATTTATTCCAAAAGTTATCTCCGTGAAGTTTCAGGTCATTCCGGGAACTTTTATTTCTGCAAAAAATAACACCATAGTAGTTCTTGTAAAAACAACATCAGTCCGGGTTAGTTCCATTCAAATCATGAAAATTAGAGTCCAAAACAAGGGAAAAGAGTTTGCAAAGTAGATACGATGGAGACGTATCAACTCCCCCAAGCTTAACCATTGTTTGTCCTCAAGCAATTCAATTGAGAAATTGAAAGTGATAAAGAAAAACTTTTAAAAAGTCGGTTTGATCTTGTTGTTGCAAATATGTAAAGCCAGCATTCAAGTTTTTAGCAAAGATTATGAACTAATCATATTCATAGTAACATTTAGGTCTCACATATACTCATACCAATAGCATAATCAACTAGCGAGTAATAATAATAAATCTCGGATGACAACACTATCTCAAAACAATCATTATATGATATAACAAGATGGTATCTTGCTAGCTCTTTTTGAGACCGCAAAACATAAATGCGGAGCACCCCTGAAGATCAAGGACTGACTAGACATTGTAATTCATCGCAAAAGAGATCCAGTCACAGTCATACTTATCAGTTAATAACAATGCATACAAATGATAGTGGTGCTCTCTAACTAGTGCTTTCTATAAGAGGATGATGACTCAAAATAAAAGTAAATAGATAGGCCCTTCACAGAGGGAAGCAGGGATTTGTAGAGGTGCCAGAGCTCGAGTTTTGAAACAGAGATAAATAATATTTTGAGCGGCATGCTTTCATTGCAAACATAACAACTAAGAGATCTCGGTATCTTCCATGCTACATACATTATAGGCGGTTCCTAAACAGAACGGTAAAGTTTATACTCCCCCACCACCAACAAGCACATTCAAAGGCTGGTCCGAAACAATGGGTACCATCCAACTAACAACAATCCTGGGGGAGTTTTGTTTGCAATTATTTTTATTTGATTTGAGCATGGGACTAGGCATCCCGGTTACCAGACATTTTGTCATGAATTATGAGTGGAGTCCACTCATCATGAGAATAACCCACCTAGCATGGAAGATATAGACATCTCTAGTTGCTACATGAGCGATTCGAGCATACAAAATAGAATTTCATTTGAAGGTTTAGAGTTTGGCACATGCAAATTTACTTGGATCGTCAGGTAAATACTGCATATAGGTAGGTATGGTGGACTCATATGGAACAACTTTGGGGGTTTATGGATGTGGATGCAGAAGCAGTATTCCTGCTTAGTACAGGTGAAGGATAGAAAGTGACTGGGAAGCGACCAACTAGAGAGCGACACAGTCATAAACATGCATTAAGATTAACCAACAATGAGTGCAAGCATGAGTAGGATATAAATCACCATGAACATAAATATCATGGAGGCTATGTTGATTTTGTTTCAACTACATGTGTGAACATGTGCCAAGTCAAGTCACTCAAATCATTCAAAGAAGGATACCATCCTATCATACTGCATCACAACCATTTTAATAGCATGTTGGCACGCAAGGTAAACCATTATAAACTCCTAGCTAATTAAGCATGGCATGAGTAACTATAATCTCTAATGGTCATTGCAAACATGCATGCATGTTTCATTCATAATATGCTGAATCAGGAACGATGAACTAGTCATATTTACAAAAACAAGATAGGTCAAGTTCATACCATCTTTTCCTCATCTCAATCATTTCATCATATATCGTCATTATTGCCTTTCACTTGCACGACCGAACGGTGTGGATAATAATAATAGTGCATGTGCATTGGACTAAGCTGGAATCTGCAAGCATTTATTCAAAGGAGAAGACAAGGTAATATGGGCTCTTTGTTAGATCAACAATAATGCATATGAGAACCACTCATCATTTTCATCGTGATCTTCTCCTCTCGACCCCAAAGAAAAGAAAAGAACTTCAAAGAACGAGAAAAACTATTTACAAGGGAAAGCTCCCAACAAGCAAAAGAAGAACGAGAAATCTTTTTGGGTTTTCTTTAATAGTACTACTAAGCATGGAAAGTAAACTAGCTAGAAGCTACAACTATTTTTTTTGTTTTTCTCAAAGTTTTTCAAACACACAAGAAGAAAGCAAGAAAGGAAAATAAACTAGCATGGATAATACAATGAAAAAGTATGAACACCGACAACTAGAGTGAATGTGTGAACATGAATGTAATGTCGATGAGAAATACGTACTCCCCCAAGCTTAGGCTTTTGGCCTAAGTTGGTCTATGCCCATGGATCAAAGTAGCCCTCTCTGGTGTACCGGGGAGGATCCTAGGGGTTCCACTGGTTAGCGAGCTCCTGCGGATCCCACTGATTAATACACTCCTGATATGGATCAGGTGATGGCTCTGGCTCCGGATTTGGGGATCGTGTCCCCCTCCAATATGCGTGAATATCCATGGGCAAAACAAAGTACCTGCCTGAATGAAGATCGAACAAAATAGGTGCAGGAAAGGTAACAACCTGAAAATTATCCTCATCAAATATCAGGTTATAAATGAGTCTCCTTTCCTTATCATAGCGAAGAAAATCATGTGCTACCATACTCTTATAATCTAAGTAAATAGTGGGCAGCAACTTTTCTTCTTTCTCATAGTGTCTAATAGGTATCTCAAAATATTTAGCAAGACGAGAAGCATAGATACCTCCAAAGATAGTATCCTTTGTACGGTTTAAACTCAACCGTTTAGCAACCATAGCGCCTAAACTGAAAGTTTTATCACGAAGTAAAGCATGGCGCAAAATGGCAAGGTCAGGAGCACTAAGGCCTCCACTGTCCCCACAACCAATTAAACATCTACTAGCAAATAATGAGTAGCAGCGCAGGACAAAAAAATGTATACTAGATGTTCTAGCTGCCGACACCTTTCTCCTTTCCCCTACAGTAATATCGTTAATAAAACCTTCCACATCACTAGGATGTGGTTCCTCGATGCTGCCCTCAAAAGGTATCTTGCAAACCTCACAAAAACCATAGAGCGACATCTCCTTATACTCATCATATAAATAAAATTCTACCGAGGGTGGTGATCTCCTAGCATGAAAGTGAAAATTTTGCACGAAAGTATTAGTGAGTAGGAGATACTGTTCACACTGGTCGCAGAGGAAGTCGGTGATGCCTGCATTCTCAGCCAAATAATGGAAATCCTCATAAATTCTGGCTGCCTCCAAGAATGCATCACTTGGCCATTCACACAATCGGACCTCCGCGGTGCGAGGAAAGTTGTACTTGGGCTTTTCATTCTCTTCATTCTCCTTTTCCTTCGAACCCCGGCTCGAGGAGCCTCTCAACAATCTCCTCAACATTTTCTTCCTATGAAATTTTCTGAAATTTTTAGTGACTCAAAAATAAAAGTGAACCAAACTCAATAAGATTGATAACAACTACTCCCACAACTGCCTAGAGATTATATCATGCATCAAACTACTTTGGACCATATAAATTTGACATGCAAGTTCAAGAACAGGGTCACCTCAGCAGCAAAAATTTGCAATAAATAAAGCACTAGAACAAAAACTAATTGGATCATTGGAGGAGTCACATACCGAAGAACAATCCCCCAAAGGAGTTTCGTGAATGGAGCTTTGAGCAAGGAGATCGAAAAAGGCAGCAAAATGAGCAAGAACACGAGTTTGAGCTACGGGATGACTTTTTTCTGGAGGAAGACGAAGTGGATGGGTGATGGAATAAGTGGAGGGGGCCATGTGGGGCCCACAAGACAGGGGGGCGCGCCCTCCACCCTTGTGGCTAGCTGGTGTGGCCCCCTGGTATGTTCTAAGTGCCAGAAATTCTCAATTCTACAAAAAACCATACTAAATTTTCGGGGCATTTGGAGAACTTTAATCTTTGGGGTATTTTTTATTGCATGGAAAATTTAGAAAACAGACAGAAAATACTATTTTTGCTTAATTTATTCTAAATAACATAAGGTAAAAAGAGGGTATAAAAAGTTGTGCCTTCTAAATTCATCCATCTCATGCTCATCAAAAGGAATCCACTAACAAGGTTGATCAAGTCTTGTTAACAAACCTCTTTCGAATAACATGAAACCGGAGAATTTTTGAATAACACTAGGTTACCTCAACGGGGATATGCATGTCCCCAACAATAAGAATATCATATGTCTTTTTGACAGTAGGAAGAGGGATTTCAAAACCTCCAATAGTAATAGTCGAAAGTTTTCCAATAGAATTGATACTTTGAACTTGAGGTTGTTTCTTCGGAAAGTGTACCGATGCTCATTACCATTTACATGAAAAGTGACATTGCCTTTGTTGCAATCAATAACAGCCCCTGCAGTATTCAAAAAAGGTCTACCAAGGATGATCGACATACTATTGTCCTCGGCAATATCAAGAATAACAAAGTCCGTTAAAATAGTAACGTTTGCAACCACAATAGGCACATCCTCACAAATACCGATGGGTATAGCAGTTGATTTATCAGCCATTTGCAAAGAGATTTTAGTAGGTGTTAACTTATTCAAATCAAGTCCAGGATATAAAGAGAAAGGCATAATACTAACACCGGCTTCAAAATCACATAGAGCAGTTTTAACATAGTTTCTTTTAATGGAGCATGGTATAGTTGGTACTCCTGGATCTCCAAGTTTCTTTGGTATTCCACCCTTAAAAGTATAATTAGCAAGCATGGTGGAAATTTCAGCTTCCGGTATCTTTCTTTTATTTGTAACAATATCTTTCATATACTTAGCATAAGGGTGCATTTTAAGCATATCAGTCAAACGCATACGCAAAAAGATGGGTCTAATCATTTCAGCAAAGCGCTCAAAATCCTCACCATCCTTTTTCTTGGATGGCTTAGAAGGAAAAGGCATGGGTTTCTGAACCCATGGTTCTGTTTCTTTACTGGGCTTCCTAGCAACGAAGTCTCTCTTATCATCACGTTGATTCTTTGATTGTGGGTTACCAAGATCAACTGGAGGTTCAATATCTACATCATTATCATTACTAGGTTGAGCATCAACATGAACATTATCATTAACATTATCACTAGGTTCATGTTCATCACTAGATTGTGTCTCAGTGTCAGAAATAGAAATATTTGGGGTTCTCACGTGTGTCTATGACAGGTTCACTAGAAGCATGCAAAGTCCTATCAGTGTTCTTTTTCTTTTTTATTAGCGGGACTAGGTGCATCAGTATTAATTCTCTGAGAATCTTGCTCAACTCTCTTAGGATGGCCCTCAGGATACAAAGGTAAAAAATGAGAGAAAAAGAGAGAACGGGCAATGTTACTATCCTTTTTCCACACTTGTGCTTCAAATTAGCACCATGATCTTCATGGTAGAAAGTCTCCTATGATATATCACTTTCATATACTAGTGGGAATTTTTTCATTATAGAACTTGGCTTGTATATTCCAATGATGGGCTTCCTCAAATTGCCCTAGGTCTTCATGAGCAAGCGAGTTGGATGCACACCCACTTAGTTTTCTTTTGAGCTTTCATAAACTTATAGCTCTAGTGCATCCGCTGCATGGAAATCCCTACTCACTCACATTGATACCTATTGATTGGCATCTCCATAGCCCGTTGATATGCCTAGTTGATGTGAGACTATCTCCCTCTTTTTATCTTCTCCACAACCACCATATTCTCTTCCAAAATAGTGCTATATACATGGCTCACGCTCATGTATTGCGGGAAAGTTAAAAAAGTTTGAGAATATCAAAAGTATGACACAATTGCTTGGCTTGTCATCGGGGTTGTGCATGATTTAAATATTTTGTGTGATGAATATGGAGCATAGCCATACTATATGATTTTGTAGGGATGGCTTTCTTTGGCCATGTTATTTTGAGAAGACATGATTGCTTTATTTGTATGCTTGAAGTACTATTTTATTTATGTCAATATTAAACTTTTGTTTTGAATCTTATGGATCTGAACATTCATGCCACAATAAAGAAGATTACATTGATAAATATGTTAGATAGCATTCCACATCAAAAAATTCTATTTTTATCATTACCTACTCGAGGACGAGCAGGAATTAAGCTTGGGGATGCTTGATACGTCTCCAATGTATCTATAATTTTTGATTGTTCCATGCTATTATATTATCTGTTTTGGATGTTTTATATGCATTAATATGCTATTTTATATTATTTTTGGGACTAACCTATTAACCTATAGCCCAGTGCTAGTTTCTGTTGTTTGCCTCTTTTTGAGTTTCGCAGAAAAGGAATACCAAACGGAGTTCGAACGGAATAAAACTTTCGCGATGATCTTTCTTGGACTAGAAGCAAACCAGGAGACTTGGAGATGAAGTCGGAGGAGCCACGAGGCGGCCACAAGGCTGGAGGGCACGCCCAGGGGGGTAGAGCGCGCCCCCTGTCTCGTGGGCCCCTCGTGCATCTCCTGACCTAATTCTTTCGCCCATATATACTCTTATACCACAAAACCAACAGGGGGAGCCACGAAAACACTTTTCCACCACCGCAACCTTCTGTACCCGTGAGATCCCATCTAGGGACCTTTTCCAGCATCGTATCGGAGGGGGATTAGATCATGGAGGGCTTCTACATCAACACCATTGCCCTTCCGATGAAGTGCTCTTGATGACCCGCAAGTATACGGGATAGTTGTAGCCTCTTTCGATAAGTAAGAGTGTCGAACCCAACGAGGAGCTAAAGGTAGAACAAATACTCTCTCAAGTCCTATCGGCCACTGATACGACTCTACGCACGCTTGACGTTCACTTTACCTAGAACAAGTATGAAACTAGAAGTACTATTTGTAGGTGTTGTTGGATAGGTTAGCAAGAATATAAAGAACTCGTAACTAAAAGCTAGGGGCTGTTATATGAAAATGCAAATAAAGTAAATATAGCGAGTGTGGAAAAGTGGTGGTAGGAGTTGTGGAATTGCCCCTAAGCAACTGACTATGTTACTAGACCGGTAATCACTACTGCAATTCTATTTGAGGGAGAGGCATAAGCTAACATACTTTCTCTACTTGGATCATATGCACTTATGATTGGAACTCTAGCAAGAATCCGCAACTACTAAAGATTCATTAAGGTAAAACCCAACCATAGCATTAAAGTATCAAGTCCCCTTTATCCCATACGCAAACAACCTACTTACTCGGGTCTGTGCTTCTGTCACTCACGCCACCCACCATAAGCAAATCATAAACATATTGCAAACCCTACAGAGGGAATCCCTCACGCTTGCGCGACACGGAGGGCACCATAGGACAGCACCAATAATAAAACATGCAACTCAAACCAATCATATCAATTCATCAATCACCAATAGGACAACGAAAATCTACTCAGACATCATAGGATGGCAACACATCATTGGATAATAATATGAAGCATAAAGCACCATGTTCAAGTAGAGGGTACAGCGGGTTGCGGGAGAGTGGACCGCTGTATATAGAAGGGGGAAGGTGACGAAGATGTTGGTGAAGATAGCGGAGGTGTTGGTGAAGATCGCGGTGATGATGATGGCCCCCGGCGGCGTTCCGGCGCCACCGGAAGCAAGGGGAAGAGAGCCCCCCTTCTTCTTATTCTTCTTCCTCGACCTCCTCCCTAGATGGGAGAAGGGTTTCCCCTCTGGTCCTTGGCTCCCATGGCGTGGGAGGGGCGAGAGCCCCTCCGAGATTGGATCTATCTCTCTGTTTCTGCGTTCTGTTCTGGCTCTGTTTCACCATTTCGTGTATATATGGAGATCCGTAACTCCGATTGGCCTGAAACCTTCACCGTGATTTTTTTCCGAATATTAGCTTTCTTGCGGCAAAAGAAGAGCGTCAACCGCCTTACGGTGGGCTCACGAGGGTAGGGGGCGCGCCCAGGGGGGCAGGCGCGCCCCCCCTGCCTCGTGACCACCTCGGGCACTGCTTCGCGTTGATTTTCCTTCCAAATTTTCCATATTTTCCAAAAATAAGCTCCGTCCGTTTTTATCCCATTTGGACTCTGTTTGATATTGGGTTTATGCAAAACAAAAACATGCAACAGACAGGAACTGGCACTGGGCACTGGATCAATAAGTTAGTCCCAAAATAATATAAAAAGTTGCCAAAAAGTATATGAAAGTGAATAATATTGGCATGGAACAATCAAAAATTATAGATACGACGTAGACGTATCAGCATCCCCAAGCTTAATTCCTGCTCGTCCTCGAGTAGGTAAATGATAAAAAAGAATAATTTTTGATGTGGAATGCTACCTAGCATAATCTTGATCATATGTCTAATCATGGCATGAATATTAAGACACAAGTGATTCAAAGCAATAGTCTATCATTTGACATAAAAACAATAATACTACGAGCGTACCAATAAAGCAATCATGTCTTTTCAAAACAACAAGGACAAAGCAAGCTTATCCCTACAAAATCATATAGTTTGGCCATGCTTCATTTTCGTCACACAAAATGCCCCCATCATGCACAACCCTGATGACAAGCCGAGCAATTGGTTCATACTTTTTAACGCGCTTCAGCTTTTTCAACCCTCACGCAATACATGAACGCAAGCCATGGATATAGCACTATAGGTGGAATAGAATATAATGATGGAGGTTATGTGGAGAAGACAAAAAGGGAGAAAGTCTCACATCGACGCGGCTAATCAACGGGCTATGGAGATGCCCATCAATTGATGTCAATGCGAGGAGTAGGGATTGCCATGCAACGGATGCACTAAGAGCTATAAGTGTATGAAAGCTCAACAAAAGAAACTAAGTGGGTGTGCATCCAACTTGCTTGCTCATGAAGACCTAGGGCATTTGAGGAAGCCCATCGTTGGAATATACAAGCCAAGTTCTATAATGAAAATTCCCACTAGTACATGAAAGTGACAACATAGGGGACAATCTATATGAAGAACATGGTGCTACTTTGAAGCACAAGATATGAGACTCACTACATGAAGAACATGGTGCTACTTTGAAGCACAAGTGTGGAAAAAGAAATAGTAACATTGCCCCTTTTTATTTATTTTCTCTTTTTTATTTTTTTTCTTTGGCCTTTCTTTTTTTTAATTTTTGGCCTTTCTCCTTTTTTTGGGACAATGCTCTAATAATGATGATCATCACACTTTTATTTACTTACAACTCGATACTGGAACAAAGATATGACTCTATATGAATGCTTCCGGCGGTGTACCGGGATGTACAATGATCTAGCATAGCAATGACATCAAAAAATGGACAAGCCATGAAAACATCATGCTAGCTATCTTACGATCTTGCAAAGCAATATGACAATGAATACTCAAGTCATGAATATGATGATGATGGAAGTTGCATGGCAATATATCGTGGAATGGCTATGGAAATGCCATGATAGGTAGGTATGGTGGCTGTTTTGAGGAAGATATAATGAGACTTACGTGTGATAGAGCGTATCATATCACGGGGTTTGGATGCACTGGCGAAGTTTGCACCAACTCTCGAGGTGAGAAAGGGCAATGCACGGTACCGCAGAGGCTAGCAATGATGGAAAGGTAAAAGTGCGTATAATCCATGGACTCACATTAGTCATAAAGAACTCATATACTTATTGCAAAAGTTTATTAGCCCTCGAAGAAAAGTACTACTACGCATGCCCCTAGGGGGATAGATTGTTAGGAAAAGACCATCGCTCGTCCCCGACCGCCACTCATAAGGAAGACAATCAAAGAAACACCCCATGCTTCAAATTTGTCACACAACGGTTACCATACGTGCATGCTATGGGACTTGCAAACCTCAACACAAGTGTCTCTACAATCCACAACCACCCACTAGCATAACTCTAATATCACCATCTTTATATCGCAAAACTATTGCAAGGAATCAAACATATCATATCCAGCGATCTACAAGTTTATGTAGGATTTTATGACTAACCATGTGAATGACCAATTCCTGTCATCTCTCTAAATAGATATAAGTGAAGCAAGAGAGTTTAATTCTTTCTACAAAAGATATGCCCACGCTCTAACAAAAATAATTGAAGCAAAAGAGCATTCTACAAATGGCGACTTTCTATGTAAAGAGAAACAGGCAATCCAACTTCAAATGATATAAGTGAAGCACATGAAGCATTCTATAAAGCCACACTCAAAAGATTTAAGTGAAGTGCAATGAGCATTCTATAAATCAACCAAGGACTATCTCATACCAGAATGGTGCATAAAAGAAAAGTGAAAACTAAATGCAAAAGACGCTCCAAGACTTGCACATAATGCACGAACGAAACGAATTCGAAAACATACCGATACTTGTTGAAGAAAGAGGGGATGCCTCCCCAGCATCCCCAAGCTTAGACGCTTGAGTCTCCTTGAATATTTACTTGGGGTGCCTCGGGCATCCCCAAGCTTGAGCTCTTGCCTCTCTTCCTTTTCCTCATATCGAGACATCCTCGATTAGACACTACACCCACACAAAACTTCAACAGAAAACTCGGTAAGATCCGTTAGTATAATAAAGCAAATCACCATTCTAAGTACTGTAGCAAACCAATTCATATTTTGTTTTTTCATTGTGTCTACTGTAATATAACTTTTACATGGCTTAATCCACTGATATAAATTGATAGATTCATCAAAACAAGCAAACTATGCATCAAAAACAGAATCTGTCAAAAAAAGAACAGTCTGTAGCAATCTGAACATCCACCATACTTCTGGTACCCCAAAAATTCTACAAAAAATAGGAAAAATAAACAAGTTGTATATCAAGATAGTGCAAAATGAATTGGAACCAATTGACGTTCCAGTTAAAAATGTAAAATCGTGCACTACAGCCAAAGTTTCTGTCATGCACCGTACAAACCAACAAGCATTGTAAACATCCTAAAGGCAAACCTTGGCACATTATTTTTATAATGCAATGGAATTGTACAAGGGGATAATTATTTTTATTGAAAAGTTTCTGTAATTAAGATTCACAAAGTTCCCATGGGCATGAACAAAGTTCAAGGACGTCCCCCACTTTCACAATGCTCGTCTCTCTCACTTTCACTTCTCTTTTTGAAAAGTTTTGGGTTCCCCTCTTTATTTTTGTTGTTTTTAAACTATATGAAAGAACTCAACAGAAATAAATGACTCTATAAAACTTCCGGGTTGTCTCCCTGGCAGCGCTTTCTTTAAAGCCATTAAGCTAGGCATTTAGTGCTCAAGTAATGGATCCACCCGGATCCCAAGGTATATCAAAGCCAATTTTAATTAACAATGATTTGTAATTTAGTAGTGAGCACAAAGTAACATATATCATGCAACAACGAAGTCTAACTCTCTTCCTATGCATCGGCATGTCATAAAAGAACAGTTCATGCACACATAGTAAAGGCCAATGCATAGTATAAACAGTTTCTTGCAATTTTATCGTGTGGGAAACATAGAGAGGTGGAGATATAGTTCCTCTCTCATAATAATTGCAAGTAGGAGCAGCAAGCACATGCATATTATATTCATCAAAATCATCATGTGCAACGTAAAAGGCAACCCATCAATATAATCCTTAATAAGCACAAATTTCTCCGATATAGTGTAGTCGGGAGAATTCAAAAAGATAATAGGACTATCATGCGTGGGTGCAATAGCAACAATTTCATGTTTAACATAAGTAACTATAGCAAGGTTATCTCCATAAGCATAATTCATATTGGCATCTTGGCCACAAGCATAGCAAGCATCATCAAAAAGGGATATTTCAAGAGAATCAACGGGATCATAGCAATCATCATAGCAATCATCCTTCGGTAAGCACGAAGGGGAATTAAACAGTGTATGACTTGAAGAGTTACTCTCATTGGAAGGTGGGCACGGGTGATCAATCCGCTCTTCCTCCTTTTGTTCTTCGCTCTTCTCATCATCTTTTTCATCCAATGAGGTCACAGTTTCATCAATTTCTTCTTCCATAGATTCCTGCAAAATATTAGTCTGTTTTTGGACAGTGGTGACTTTCTTCATAAAAGCATTAATATAATAATTGTATTCATAATTTTCATAGCAATATCTAAGTATAGCAAGATTTTTAGGCCTATAACCATCATCATCAAAAGCTTCATACTTTTCAAACAAAGCTTCAATTTCATAAGCAACTTTAAAAGCAACAAATTCTTCTATTTGTTCCACATCATAGTAATCATATATATCATTAGCATAAGAAGCTAAGGTTTCATTATCATTAGATTTGCATGAAAAGGGAAGGTGTGGAGCCTCCATCCTAGAGCAACAAGTAATATCATATCTTAAGCATAGATTCCAGGCATACCAACGCAACATAATAAATTGATCCCATAATAGTTTCCCTTTTTGTGTCGAGCGATAATCCCTAAAGTATTCACGTTGATCCAACGTGTCTCCCATTATAAAGTTAAATGGGGTTTTCTCAGGATTAACAAAGTAGTACATAATATCTTTCGCATAATGAGAATCGAGGGTTTTAGGAGTTACCCCATCTCCATGAGTAGCAAGTACACCTATTTTTTTGGTATTTTGCGTTCCATATCCATAACTAAAGATAGAGAACAACTAAGAACAACAAATGAAAATTACTTAGTGATAAAGAAAACAAGCACACACGAGAATATTCACCCCACACTATGACCCCCCGGCAATGGCGCCAGAAAAAGGTCTTGATGACCCGCAAGTATACGGGATAGTTGTAGCCTCTTTCGATAAGTAAGAGTGTCGAACCCAACGAGGAGCTAAAGGTAGAACAAATACTCTCTCAAGTCCTATCGGCCACTGATACGACTCTACGCACGCTTGACGTTCCCTTTACCTAGAACAAGTATGAAACTAGAAGTACTATTTGTAGGTGTTGTTGGATAGGTTAGCAAGAATATAAAGAACTCGTAAATAAAAGCTAGGGGCTGTTATATAAAAATGCAAATAAAGTAAATATAGCGAGTGTGGAAAAGTGGTGGTAGGAGTTGTGGAATTGCCCCTAAGCAACTGACTATGTTACTAGACCGGTAATCACTACTGCAATTCTATTTGAGGGAGAGGCATAAGCTAACATACTTTCTCTACTTGGATCATATGCACTTATGATTGGAACTCTAGCAAGCATCCGCAACTACTAAAGATTCATTAAGGTAAAACCCAACCATAACATTAAAGTATCAAGTCCCCTTTATCCCATACGCAAACAACCTACTTACTCGGGTCTGTGCTTCTGTCACTCACGCCACCCACCATAAGAAAATCATAAACATATTGCAAACCCTACAACGGGAATCCCTCACGCTTGTGCGACACGGAGGGCACCATAGGACAGCACCAATAATAAAACATGCAACTCAAACCAATCATAGCAATTCATCAATCACCGATAGGACAACGAAAATCTACTCAGACATCATAGGATGGCAACACATCATTGGATAATAATATGAAGAATAAAGCACCATGTTCAAGTAGAGGGTACAGCGGGTTGCGGGAGAGTGGACCGCTGTAGATAGAAGGGGAAGGTGATGGAGATGTTGGTGAAGATGGCGGAGGTGTTGGTGAAGATCGCGGTGATGATGATGGCCCCCGGCGGTGTTCCGGCGCCACCGGAAGCAAGGGGGAGAGAGCCCCCTTCTTCTTCTTCTTCCTTGACCTCCTCCCTAGATGGGAGAAGGGTTTCCTCTCTGGTCCTTGGCTCCCATGGCGTGGGAGGGGCGAGAGCTCCTCCGAGATTGGATCTATCTCTCTGTTTCTGCGTTCTGTTCTGGCTCTGTTTCACCATTTCGTGTATATATGGAGATCCGTAACTCCGATTGGCCTGAAACCTTCGCCGTGATTTTTTCCCAATATTAGCTTTCTTGCGGCAAAAGAAGAGCGTCAACCGCCTTACGGTGGGCTCACGAGGGTTGGGGGCGCACCCCCTGCCTCGTGACCACCTCAGGCACTGGTTCGCGTTGATTTTCCTTCCAAATTTTCCATATTTTCCAAAAATAAGCTCCATCCGTTTTCATCCCATTTGGACTCTGTTTGATATTGGGTTTCTGTGAAACAAAAAACATGCAACAGACAGGAACTGGCACTGGGCACTGGATCAATAAGTTAGTCCCAAAATAATATAAAAAGTTGCCAAAAAGTATATGAAAGTGAATAATATTGGCATGGAACAATCAAAAATTATAGATATGACGGAGACGTATCAGCATCCCCAAGCTTAATTCCTGCTCGTCCTCGAGTAAGTAAATGATAAAAAAGAATAATTTTTGATGTGGAATGCTACCTAGCATAATCTTGATCATATGTCTAATCATGGCATGAATATTAAGACACGAGTGATTCAAAGCAATAGTCTATCATTTGACACAAAAACAATAATACTTCGAGCGTACCAATAAAGCAATCATGTCTTTTCAAAACAACAAGGCCAAAGCAAGCTTATTCCTACAAAATCATATAGTTTGGCCATGCTTCATTTTCGTCACACAAAATGCCCACATCATGCACAACCCCGATGACAAGCCGAGCAATTGGTTCATACTTTTTAACGCGCTTCAGCTTTTTCAACCCTCACGCAATACATGAGCGCAAGCCATGGATATAGCACTATAGGTGGAATAGAATATAATGATGGAGGTTATGTGGAGAAGACAAAAAGGGAGAAAGTCTCACATCGACGCGGCTAATCAACGGGCTATGGAGATGCCCATCAATTGATGTCAATGCGAGGAGTAGGGATTGCCATGCAACGGATGCACTAAGAGCTATAAGTGTATGAAAGGTCAACAAAAGAAACTAAGTGGGTGTGCATCCAACTTGCTTGCTCATGAAGACCTAGGGCATTTGAGGAAGCCCATCGTTGGAATATACAAGCCAAGTTCTATAATGAAAATTCCCACTAGTATATGAAAGTGACAACATAGGGGACAATCTATATGAAGAACATGGTGCTACTTTGAAGCACAAGATATGAGACTCACTACATGAAGAACATGGTGCTACTTTGAAGCACAAGTGTGGAAAAAGAGATAGTAACATTGCCCCTTTTTATTTATTTTCTCTTTTTTCTTTTTTTCTTTGGCCTTTTTTTAATTTTTGGCCTTTCTCCTTTTTTTTGGGACAATGCTCTAATAATGATGATCATCACACTTTTATTTACTTACAACTCGATACTGGAACAAAGATATGACTCTATATGAATGCTTCCGGCGGTGTACCGGGATGTGCAACGATCTAGCGTAGCAATGACATCAAAAAACGGACAAGCCATGAAAACATCATGCTAGCTATCTTACAATCATGCAAAGCAATATGACAATGAATGCTCAAGTCATGAATATGATGATGATGGAAGTTGCATGGCAATATATCTCGGAATGGCTATGGAAATGCCATGATAGGTAGGCATGGTGGCTGTTTTGAGGAAGATATAATGAGGCTAACGTGTGATAGAGCGTATTATATCATGGGGTTTGGATGCACCGGCGAAGTTTGCACCAACTCTCGAGGTGAGAAAGGGCAATGCACGGTACCGCAGAGGCTAGCAATGATGGAAAGGTAAAAGTGCGTATAATCCATGGACTCACATTAGTCATAAAGAACTCATATACTTATTGCAAAAGTTTATTAGCCCTCGAAGCAAAGTACTACTACACATGCCCCTAGGGGGATAGATTGGTAGGAAAAGACCATCGCTCGTCCCCGACCGCCACTCATAAGGAAGATAATCAAAGAAACACCCCATGCTTCAAATTTGTCACACAACGGTTACCATACATGCATGCCACGGGACTTGCAAACCTCAACACAAGTGTGTCTACAATCCACAACCACCCACTAGCATAACTCTAATATCACCATCTTTATATCGCAAAACTATTGCAAGGAATCAAACATATCATATTCAGCGATCTACAAGTTTATGTAGGACTTTATGACTAACCATGTGAATGACCAATTCCTTTCATCTCTCTAAATAGATATAAGTGAAGCAAGAGAGTTTAATTCTTTCTACAAAAGATATGCCCACTCTCTAACAAATATAAGTGAAGCAAAAGAGCATTCTAAAAATGGCGGTTTTCTATGTAAAGAGAAACAGGCAATCCAACTTCAAATGATATAAGTGAAGCACATGAAGCATTCTATAAAGCCACACTCAAAAGAATTAAGTGAAGTGCAATGAGCATTCTATAAATCAACCAAGGACTATCTCATACCAGCATGGTGCATAAAATAGAAGTGAAAACTAAATGCAAAAGACGCTCCAAGACTTGCACATAATGCACGAACGAAACGAATTCGAAAACATACCGATACTTGTTGAAGAAAGAGGGGATGCCTCCCCAGCATCCCCAAGCTTAGATGCTTGATTCTCCTTGAATATTTACTTGGGGTGCCTCGGGCATCCCCAAGCTTGAGTTCTCAATACCATGTTCTCCTCGATGTTCTTGGAGATCTATTCGATGTAATACTCTTTTGCGTGTGTTTGCCGAGATCCAATGAATTGTGGATTTATGATCAAATTATCTATGAATATTATTTGAATCTTCTTTGAATTATTATATGCATGATTTGATATCTTTGCAAGTCTCTTTGAATTATCGGTTCCGTTTGGCCTACTAGATTGGTTATTCTTGCAATGGGAGAAGTGCTTAGCTTTGGGTTCAATATTGCGGTGTCCTTTCCCAGTGACAGTAGGGGCAGTAATGCACGTATTGTATTGTCGCCATCGAGGATAAAAAGATGGGGTTTTCATCATATTGCTTGAGTTAATTCCTCTACATCATGTCATCTTACTTAATGCGTTATTCCATTCTTTATGAACTTAATACTCTAGATGCATGCTGGATATCGGTCAATGTGTGGAGTAATAGTAGTAGATGTAGGCAGGAGTCGGTCTACTTGAGATGGACGTGATGCCTATGTTCATGATCATTGCCTTAGATATCTTCATAATTATGCGCTCTTTTATCAATTGCTTGGCAGTAATTTTTTCACCCACCGTATTATTTGCTATCTTGAGAGAAGGCACTACTGAAACCTATGGCCCCCGGGTCTCTTTTCCATCATATAAGTTCTCTTTTAAATCATATAAGTTTCCGATCTACTATTTTGCGATCTTTTACCGTCCGATCTATAAACCAAAAATACCAAAAATATTTACTTTACCGTTTATCTATCTCTATTAGATCTCACTTTTGCAAGTAACTGTGAAGGGATTGACAACCGCTTTATCGCGTTGGGTGCAAGTTTGTTTGATTGTTTGTGCAGGTATTCGGTGACTTGTGCGTTGTCTCCTACTGGATTGATACCTTGCTTCTCAAACTGAGGGAAATACTTACTCTACTTTGCTGCATCATCCTTTCCTCTTCAAGGGAAAAGCCAAGAGGTAGCAGGAAGAATTTCTCTCAGGATAGTAAAATTCTTCCTGCTACCTCTTGAGCTTGCGTTGGTTTTTCCCTTGAAGAGGAAAGGGTGATGCAGCGAAGTAGAGTAAGTATTTCCCTCAGTTTGAGAACCAAGGTATCAATCCAGTAGGAGACAATGCACAAGTCACCGTATACCTGCACAAACAATCAAACAAACTTGCACCCAATGCAATAAAGGGGTTGTCAATCCCTTCACGGTTACTTGCAAAAGTGAGATCTGATAATGATAGATAAACTTTAAAGTAAGTATTTTTGGTATTTTTGGTTTATAGATCGCAAAGTAAAAGATTGCAAAATATTAGATCAGAAACTTATATGTTGGAAAAGAGAACTTATATTATGGAAAAGAGACCCGGGGGCCATAGGTTTCACTAGTGGCTTCTCTCAAGATAGCAAATAATACGGTGGGTGAACAAATTACTGCCAAGCAATTGATAGAAGAGCGCATAATTATGACGATATCTAAGGCAATAATCATGAACATAGGCATCACGTCCATGTCAAGTAGACCAAAACAATTCTGCATTTACTACTATTACTCCACACATCGACCGCTATCTAGCACGCATCTAGAGTATTAAGTTCATAAAGAACGGAGTAACGCATTAAGTAAGATAACATGATGTAGAGGAATTAACTCAACCAATATCATGAAAACCCCATCTTTTTATCCTCGACGGCAACAATACAATACGTTCCTTGTTGCCCCTACTGTCACTGGGAAAGGACACCGCAAGATCGAACCCAAAGCTAAGCACTTCTCCCATTGCAAGAAAAACCAATCTTGGAGTGTCACGACCAACTTTTTCAATAAATAAATATTGAGAAAATCGATCTTTAAATCCCAGTATAGGAAAAAGTCATCCTTTCTGGTAGACAATGCTTGATAAACAGGGAACCAGTAGCATCAAATATATTACAAGGCTGAGCCGAGGCTGCTCAGCAATTTATTACAAACTCGCCAATATCTTACATAAGGGCGGCTATGGCACAGGGGTGTGGTGGCATGCTACTAGCTCGAGGATAAGTGGTGGATAACTTGACTCCTAACTGGCAGCTCACCGAGCGTCGAGGTGAGGCTCGATGAATTTATTCTGGGGTTGCGGAAGCGGATAATACAGTGATCAAACAGGATCGCACGGGACTGACTGGGACTCCTCTAGGCGTCGGACTCGCTATCAAACTCTTCATCCAAGAGATCGCCTTCATCAACATCTGGCCAAATCAACAAGCCAGGTGAGTACTTTGAAAGTACTCGCAAGATAGTTCGGACACAAGATATAATCAATGAATGCATGAATGCGTCATGAATATGAATAATGATGCTCTTCTCAACAATAATATTATTTCATGACTTATTAAATAAAATAAATAACTGAAAACCAATCGGGTGTCTGGAGCGACGCCTCGAAAGGTGAACAAATAAAATGCATGCCATAGTCGGGCATCTAAGCGACACCACATAAAGGGCTTAAAAGAAATACCACTGCCGGATATCTGAGCGACGTCACAGATAGGGTTTATAAAAGAAATGCCACCGTCGGACATCTGAGCGACGTCACAGACAGGGCTTATAAAAGAAATGCCATCGTCGGATATCTGAGCGATGTCACAGACAGGGCTTATAAAAGAAATGCCACCGTCGGACATCTGAGCGACGTCACAGACAGGGCT
>NC_041385.1:772763739-772843049 GCF_002162155.2 Triticum dicoccoides
GCCACCATCGGACATCTGAGCGACATCACAGACATGGCTTATAAAAGAAATGCCACCGCCGGACATCTGAGCGACGTCACAGACAGGGCTTATAAAAGAAATGCCACTGTCGGACATCTGAGCGACGTCACAGACAGGGCTTACAATAAATGCAAATACAATAATGCCACCGTCGGACGTCTGAGCGACATCACAGACAGGGCTTACAATAAATGTAAAGAACAATATTAGTCCATCCACAAGAATAATCTTTTAACCGGGTTTATATCACATGAATCCCACCGGGGTCTTGGTCACTGTGACTGATATCTGACAAGATAAGATGAATGTAGTACTTGAACAAAGTACAAGATAATTGAAAGATTTGAGACTCTGCAGAGTTTGGATGAACTGACCACAGTCAACGGATTTCCGTAGTCACGAAGGACTAGTTCCGTTTACGGTATTTCAGTAGAAACACATTTAACTAGTACACACCCATTTCACCTCACGATGCCAGGAATCACCCTGGACAACGGCCAAGAAAAACTTTGAGACGGGGAGGCCACAACTTCGAATAGCATGGGATAAAATTTCTATACGCGCGCTCTAAGGGGTGCCCCCCTCTCGGTCCCAACCGGAAACACCCATGCCCCCTGACCGGATGACGGGCTTTAATCCAGGGCCATGGAACCCTCATCCCGGCCTCTCTATTTGGAGTGTACCAGGAAAAGGATTTGCAACTTACTATGCCATATTCCTTTCGGAAAACTTGTGACAGTACATGAAAGGATGAATGAAAATGTGAGTTGTTTCACGATGACACGGAAGTCAAATACTCTGGCATAAGACTGGCATGTCACAACACTGCCATCTTACCCATCATCTTGCCAACACATGGCCATGCAAATATGTATCCAACAACATAGTGCTTTTCCGAAACTTACTTTCCACTATTGTGCATGAAATGTAACATTCAAGAAATGTTCATATACATGCCATGACTACACTAAAATGCAAACATGCAACAACCACTCATCATATCAAGAGTTCAAACATGTTTTCCTGGTTTGGAGTAGTCGGAGTTTAACTGAGTGAAGTTTGCAGCTCCGTCACCTCCTTCGGTATCTACGGTATAAGAAAAAATACGCACGCAATCGTAAATACCATGAGTGTACAGAAAAGTGTCCCAAATATTTTTCAAATAAACATGACAAAAAACTAGACAGAAAAATAAAGATGACAGAAAAGGAATCATTCAAAAATCATTTTCTGTTTAAAAGTTATAAGAGTTTTAGTCCAAGGACCCATCTGTAATGAAACAGAAAGTTTCCAGGGGGCTCTGCGGAAAAGTCCAGAATAACGTTTCGTTTAAAAGAAGTGGCTGTGAGGCTGACAGGCGGGCTCCACCTGTCGGGTTTGAAAATTTGAACAGAGGAAACAGAGCGCGACGGCACCCGAGAGGTGCGGTGGTCGCCGGCGGCGATCCACGGCGAGGCAAGGTGATCGGGGGTTACCTTCAAGATCAGTGCACCGTTTCGCGTCTGTGGGTGGTGGTGGTAGTCGCTGGCGAGCACCGTGTTGACGACGGTCCTTGCTCCGGCGGACGGCGGTTCGGGCAGTTGTGGATCTCGCCGGAGGGAGCTGCGGGGATCAAATAGGAGTGGGGGTTAGTCTCCTAGTTGCTCGAGAAGGTTGCTGACGAAGTTAGGGCACCGGAGACGGCCTCACCGGAGCGAATCAAGGTGGAGGCCGAGGCGGAACGGGGCAGCCGGAGTCGGGGAAGAAGGGCCCCTCGAGGCTCCTCCAGTGGCTAGGCAGGGTCTAGTGAGGTGGCGGAGTCGTGCGGGGGCGAGAGCAGGCTCGGGGGTGCTATGTATAGCCGGCGCGAGTCGGTTGCCGTGAACGGATAAGTCCAGCGAGTTGATTACGGCGGCGCTGTGGCTGGACGGATGGTTTAGGAGCTTGAGTATCGCCTAGGTGGAGTAGTGGTGCCATTTCGGGGTCCAACTCAGCAAGGGAGGGGGTTTTACGGCTTGCCCTCGCCGGAACGGCCGCACGGCCCGTCGGCGGCAGAGAACGTGCTCTACGCGTGCCAAGCCACGGCGACGGTGCCGCATGCGTGCGCTGGCAAGGAGATGGCCACGCGGAGCCACCAGGAGGTTTGGGCGGCGCCGAACGGCGTTGAGCCGCCGTTTTGCTCCCTGTCGGCTGTTGCGGTGTTTCGGCCGCCGCAAAGCACGCCGGCGCAGGCGGGCCAGGGCGCCACCGACGCAAGGAAGGCGCCAAGTGCACGTGTGGAGCTCCGGACAAAGGGGAGGGGATGCGAGCATCGAGCCAAATGCACAGTGGGCATGTGACTGAAGTTCTGTCGGAGAAACGACACTGAACTTTCTGAATTTACTGAATATGAACAAAACAGTGCATGCAAGGTGTTCGACAGAATGATTCTGGCATCTAGGGATTTTTCCTCGAGCTGATCTTTGGTGGAGGGGTCTCTCATTGCAACCAGAGGTTACCTGAATTTTGGTGGAATTTTTGGAGAAGTGTAGATATGAATTTCACCGAATTTGGCAAATCTGGTCCAAACTTGCAGTGAGTGAAATTTGAAATATTTGAAAAGAAGAAGAGTGTATCAAGATGGTTCTGGGTTGTGGGTACAAAGGACTATCCATGGGTGTTGAGTTGAGGTCAAAAATCAAAAGCCTTTGGCTACTTGCTTTGCAAATCACCTAGGCTCAAAAGAAAGGACATAATTGTTTTGGAAAGAGAAATAATTGGAATAAAATCCAAAAATTGATTTTATTAGTTTGGACAGAATGTTTGGGTTGTATCCAAGTGGGAGGAGGGGTTTTTGGGGGAAATATTTACCATGGGAGGCATGGTAAACAAGAGTGGATCGAAAATCAAAAGAAAGCCCAAAAACAAAAGATTTTTTTCTTCTCTTTTTTTAAAAGAAACTAAATCCAAGAAATTATTTTTGAGAGGGAAATCTTAGCAAGAGGGTTTTTTAGAAGGGTTTAAATGACCTTCTTCAAACCAAGCAAGTCTCTCTCTTTGAAAACAAAAATCACAAAATTTTTGGAGTGTCATAGCACCTACCCCCTTAGGAAAAATCTCGTCCCCGAGATTTCAGCTGATCCTTAAACAGGTGTGGGTGCTTTGCCGAAGAAAATCCTCGCTCTCCCAAGTTGCTTCATTCTCGGTGTGATTACCCCACTAAACTCTGAAAAACTTGATGGTTTTCTGTCGGGTCCTCCTCTCAGATGCTTCTAATATTTTTATGGGTTGCTCCCGGTAGGTGAGGTCTGGCTGTACGTTAATATTCTCATTCGACACTTGCTTCTCTGGGTTGCTCACGTATTTTCTCAACTGCGAGATGTGAAACACGTTGTGGATACCGGATAAGTCTCCAGGTAGTTCTAGCTGGTAGGCTACCATGCCTCTTCGGGCCACTATATGAAATGGTCCGATGAATCTTGGTGCTAGTTTCCCCTTAATCCTGAATCGTTGCAGACCCTTCAAAGGAGAAACTCTTAGGTACACCAATTCTCCAGGTTCAAAACTGATTTCCCTATGCTTTCGGTCGTAATAACTCTTCTGCCGACTCTGAGCTGTTTTGAGTCGATCTCTAATTGTTTTAACTTTCTCCTCGGCCTCCTTGAGCATGTCTAGGCCGAAGATATGGCTGTCTCCGGTCTCTGACCAATTTAGCAGGGTACGACATCTTCTCCCATATAGAGCTTCAAAGGGTGCCATTTGCAAGCTGGCTTGATAGCTGTTGTTGTATGCGAACTCTGCATATGGCAAACTTTCTTCCCAACTGTTCCCGTAGGTGAGGACACAGGCTCTTAGCATGTCTTCAAGGATTTGGTTTATGCGTTCAGTCTTCCCATCAGTCTGGGGATGGTATGCGGTACTGAAGGCTAGTTGGGTTCCCAGTGCCCGTTGCAGGTGATCCCAAAATCTAGAGACGAACTGTGTGCCTCTATCTGAGATGATAGTTTTAGGGACTCCATGTAGGCAGACGATACGGGCAAGATAAAGCCTAGCCAGTCTCTGAGTGGTGTAAGTTGTCCTTACCGGAATAAAATGCGCCACTTTGGTTAATTTTTCGGTTATGACCCATATGGCGTCGTTTCCGTGTCGTGACCGAGGCAGTTCGACAATAAAGTCCATTCCAATCTCGTCCCACTTCCACTCGGGTATCTTATTGGGCTGTAACAGTCCGGCTGGTTTCTGGTGCTCGGCCTTGATGCGTTGACAAGAGTCACAGCATGCAATGAACGTGGCTATATCCCTCTTCATACCGTGCCACCAAAAATTTTCTTGAAGGTCTTTGTACATTTTTGTCCCTCCAGGATGGATGGAATACGGAGCTGTGTGGCTTTCAGCCAATATCTGCTGTTTGAGGTCCATGACATTTGGTACGCATAGCCTCTCTCCGTACCACAATATTTCTTGCTCATCTATGTTGAATTCTGGGGTCCTGCCCATAATCACTTTCCTTTTTATGCTCCTTGCTCATCTATGTTGAATTCTGGGGCCCTGCCCATAATCACTTTCCTTTTTATGCCCTCAATGCTGGGGTGTCTGTGTTGGGCTTCCTTGATCTTTTCCATCAGGGTAGGCTATATTTCTACATTCGACATACTTCCTTTGGTAACCATTATTAAATTGAGTCTGGCAAATTCCTGTTGAAATTCTGGCCTCAACTTTGGCATACTGTCGTCGTCTGTGCTAGGATTCCAACTAAGTGCATCTGCCACAACATTTGCTTTTCTGGGATGATAGTGGATTCCGACATCATAATCCTTCACCAACTCTAACCAGCGTCATTGCCGTAGATTTAGCTCTGGCTGTGTGAAAATATACTTAAGACTCTTATGGTCTGTGTATATCTCACAACGATTTCCAAGTAGGAAGTGTCTCCATTCCTTGAGCGCATGGATGACCGCTGCTAATTCCAAATCATGAGTGGGATAATTCTCCTCATGCTTGCGTAGTTGTCTGGAGACATACGCAACTACATTGCCTTCTTGCATCAATACGCATCCGAGGCCTTTCCGGGATGCGTCACAATATACCTCAAAATTCTTGTGTATATCTGGCACAATTAATACTGGTGCCGTCGTTAATTTGCTCTTTAGCTCTTGGAAGCTTTTCTCACATGCTTCTGTCCATTCAAACTTCTTGCCTTTCTTGAGCAATTGTGTCATGGGCTTTGCTATAGTGGAGAATCCTTCAATAAATCTCCGATAATAGCCTGCCATTCCCAAGAAACTCCGTACGTCCGTTACGTTAGCTGGTGGTTTCCAGCCAAGTACGGCCTTGACTTTTTCCGGATCTACTGCAATACCTTCTTGGGTTAGCACGTGACCCAGAAAACCCACCTGCCTTAGCCAAAATTCACATTTGCTGAATTTGGCGTACAATTGATGCTTCCTGAGTTCTCCGAGTATGATCCTGAGATGTTCGGCGTGCTCTTCTGGTGTTTTGGAATATATCAGAATGTCATCGATGAATACCACAACAAACTTGTCCATATACTTCATAAATACTTTGTTCATGAGGTGAACAAAATATGCGGGGGCGTTGGTTAGCCCGAATGGCATCACTGTGAACTCATACAACCCATATCTGGAGGTGAAGGCGGTCTTGGGAATATCTTCTGTTCGTACTTTTAATTGATGGTATCCTGATCTCAAGTCAATTTTTGAGAAGACTTTGGCATGTGCGAGCTGATCGAATAAATCATTTATTCGGGGCATTGGGTATTTGTTCTTGATTGTGACCATGTTGAGAGCTCGATAATCAATACACAACCTCATTGTTCCATCCTTCTTCTTGGCAAATAAAATTGGAGAACCCCAAGGTGAGGAGCTGGCTTGTAAGTATCCTTTCTCCAATAATTCTTTTATCTGCTTTTTCAACTCTACTAATTCGGACGGTGCCATTCTGTATGGTTTCTTATAAATGGGAGCGGTTCCGGGCGCTAGCTCAATGCTGAATTCTATCTCTCGGTCCGATGGCATGCCTGGTAGTTCTTCTGGAAATATGTCTGGGAATTCACATACTACTGGAACCTTGTTCAGCTCAGAAACGTCCACCTTGTTTAATCTAGGTTGCCGAGGTATTTGTCTCTCTTTGGCTGAAACTTTTATTTTCTTCCCATGATGGTGTGTAAGAATCACGGCACGACTGAAGCAGTCAATAAAACCGTTGTTGGTGGATAACCAATCCATTCCTAGGATGACATCCAGTCCTTCGCTTTCCAATACAATAAGGTTGGCGTAAAACTTCAATCCTTCAAATTCAATAACCACACCTTGACAGTAACTCTGGGTCACTTGCTTAATTCCAGGGGACTTGATGATCATTGATTTTTCCAGGGGAAGCATCAAAAAATTATTTTGCAAAGCAAAACTTTTCGAAACGAATGAGTGAGAAGCTCCAGAATCAAACAAAACCATGGCAGGTACTGTGTTGATGGGGTACGTACCGAGTACGATATCTGGGGCATTTTGTGCTTCCTCTCGGGTCACGTGGTTCAAGTGACCTTTCCGGTGGTTGTTGTTGGGGTTGAAATTGCTTCGCTTTGGTGCTGAATTATTGCCACCATTATTGGGCTTCGGGGTTGAGCTCCTTGGCTTGGGGCACTGCTTGGCATAGTGCCCTTCTTCTCCACAAGCATAACAGGTAACGCCTGGGCGATAGGTGAATTCTTTGTCTCTTGCATGGAAATTCTTGTTTGGACGTGAATTTTCCGTCGGGGTTTTGTGTGTTCTACCCTTCTGAATTTCCGTCTTGTTTCTTGGGTTGCGAGCAAAAGTGGTCTGGTCCCTTTTGTGTTTTCGGAAATCTTCTAGGCTACGTCGCTCATTTTCCAGAGTAATGAACTTATCCACCAGTGTTTTAAAATCTGGAAAGGTATGCACAACTAGCTGGCACTTAAGGGCAGGTGCCAGGCCCTCCAAGAATTTTTCCATCTTCTTGCTCTCGGTCATGCGTTCTTCATTGGTGTAGCGAGATAGCAGAGTAAATTGGCTTATATAGTCTGAATCTGTCATGGCCCTTTGCTTGAGTTCATCAAATTCTTTCTTCTTGATTTTCATGACGCTCTTAGGAATATGTGCCCCACGAAAACCTTCTTTGAAATCTTCCCAGGTGATTTCATTTTCGTTGGGGTGCATGTGCAGGAAGTTTTCCCACCATGATGCAGCTGCTCCTGTGAGATAATGTGGTGCATACACTACTTTTTCACGGTCTGAACACTGTGCGATAATTAATTTTCTCTCCATGTCTCGAAGCCAGTCATCGGCCTCAAGAGGCTTGTCAGTATGAGAAAATGTTGGAGGACGCGTCTTCTGTAACTCAGATAATTTGGATTGCTATTGGTACTGACCACGGTTACTTCCCATATTGATGAATTGGTTCATCATTTCTTGGTGTTGTTGTTGACTCTGTTCATACAGACGACATACTTGTGTGAAAGCTGTTTCACTGTGCTGTTGACTTGTCTGACCCTGAGTGAAATTTTGGGTTTGCGCTGTGCCATAATCTTCTTTTGGTTGACTTGGCAAGGAGCGCGTCCAAGGACGATACATTTTTCACTCTGGGGATATATTTTGTGAACTCGTAAGACAAGAAAGAGAGTTGCAAAAGTCAATAAAATTACACACAAAGAACATTTTAAAACTCCAGGATATTTTGAAAACACACGATTGCGCGCGGAGAAGGACTATTACAAATCTTACACGCGGGCATAATTATACATCACTCAGGATATGCGTACATAATCCTGACATGTTATTTAAACTAGTGCACTTCTCCGGATCCTACATGAGGCGCAAATAGGCTACTTCTCACAACCTATGTACATATCATACAAGATGGTACATCACATGGCGACTAAACATACTCAGTCGGAGGAGATGGTGAGGACCTCCTTTGTCCTGCCGAGGGTGAGACGCAGCGATGCTGGGGAATCAACTTCCTCCTCGCTAATAGGTTCCAGACGAGGAACGCTGCGCTGAGCTGATGGAGCGGGTGCCGTAGTCGGAGTAACACGAACAGGAGTGGGCGCAATGGGTGGCACAGAGCGGACTGGAGTGGGTGCAATGGCTTGGTTGAATTCCTCAGTGGAAGGCAGGCGACGAGGAGTGGTGCGAGTGGCAGGTGCATAAGATGCTGAGGACGAGACGAATGTTAGTGGTGGCGCGGTGTGCGGGAGCTCCCTCCTGTTGGTGGCACAGCCATGAACCGAGTCCATGCGGGCAGCCACGAAGTCGTCCACCAGGTTGTCGAAGGCCGCCTCCAGAGCCCGGAGGTACTCGATAAGCATCTCAAAAGCTTCGTCTCGTTCTCCTCTGGGGCAAGAGAACGCGTAGTGACAGGTGTATGGCACGTGGCATGGAAGGTAGCGGTAACGACGAGTCTTCATCGCAGGAAGGACATCCCCGAGACGAGCTATCGCCTCACGAGCTGCCATCTGCATAACATGCTTCTCCGTAGGCATGGCTCTTCCCAAGTACCGGAAGCGGCGTAACTCAACACGCCCTCCCCTGAACTGCACCGCGGCTTGGTGCATGGTCAGACCGTCGTTGACTTTGTGCTGATAGAGTGTGAAGACTGGGCGCATAGATGGCCCCATCGCGACCTGGACCATGAAGGTGAGAAGCTTGATGAACCCATCAGGCTCGTTGTGGAACATCTGAGACTCGCAGTTGTTGTCAGCCATCTACAAAAGTAGGCAAAAATTCTGAGTGGTCAGATCATAAATTTATGCTGACTGTCAGAAAAATGACTACATTTGCAAAAATATGAATTGGCTCTATTTTGCTAATAACCGATTAGCGATCGCGCCTAGTGGCTTCCTACAGTCAGCCTGGCTCTGGTTACCAAGTCTGTCACGACCGACTTTTTCAATAAATAAATATTGAGAAAATCGATCTTTAAATCCCAGTATAGGAAAAAGTCATCCTTTCTGGTAGATAATGCTTGATAAACAGGGAACCAGTAGCATCAAATATATTACAAGGCTGAGCCGAGGCTGCTCAGCAATTTATTCCAAACTCGCCAATATCTTACATAAGGGCGGTTATGGCACAGGGGTGTGGTGGCATGCTACTAGCTCGAGGATAAGTGGTGGATAACTTGACTCCTAACTGGCAGCTCATCGAGCGTCGAGGTGAGGCTCGATGAATTTATTTTGGGGTTGCGGAAGCGGATAATACAGTGATCAAACAGGATCGCACGGGACTGACTAGGACTCCTCTAGGCGTCGGACTCTCTATCAAACTCTTCATCCAAGAGATCGCCTTCATCAACATCTGGCCAAATCAACAAGCCAGGTGAGTACTTTGAAAGTACTCGCAAGACAGTTCGGACACAAGATATAATCAATGAATGCATGAATGCGTCATGAATATGAATAATGATGCTCTTCTCAACAATAATATTATTTCATGACTTATTAAATAAAATAAATAACTGAAAACCAATCAGGTGTCTGGAGCGACGCCTCGAAAGGTGAACAAATAAAATGCATGCCACAGTCGGGCGTCTAAGCGACACCACATAAAGGGCTTAAAAGAAATACCACTGCCGGATATCTGAGCGACGTCACAGACAGGGTTTATAAAAGAAATGCCACCATCGGACATCTGAGCGACGTCACAGACAGGGGTTATAAAAGAAATGCCACCGTCGGACATCTGAGCGACGTCACAGACAGGGCTTATAAAAGAAATGCCACCGTCGGACATCTGAGCGACGTCATAGACAGGGCTTATAAAAGAAATGCCAACATCGGACATCTGAGCGACGTCACAGACAGGGCTTATAAAAGAAATGCCACCGTCGGACATCTGAGTGACGTCACAGACATGGCTTATAAAAGAAATGCCACCGTCGGACATCTGGGCGACGTCACAGACAGGGCTTATAAAAGAAATGCCACTGTCGGACATCTGAGCGACGTCACAGACAGGGCTTACAATAAATGCAAATACAATAATGCCACCGTCGGACGTCTGAGCGACATCACAGACAGGGCTTACAATAAATGTAAAGAACAATATTAGTCCATCCACAAGAATAATCTTTTAACCGGGTTTATATCACATGAATCCCACCGGGGTCTTGGTCACTGTGACTGATATCTGACAAGATAAGATGAATGTAGTACTTGAACAAAGTACAAGATAATTGAAAGATTTGAGACTCTGCAGAGTTTGGATGAACTGACCACAGTCAACGGATTTCCGTAGTCACGAAGGACTAGTTCCGTTTACAGTATTTCAGTAGAAACACATTTAACTAGTACACACCCATTTCACCTCACGATGCCAGGAATCACCCTGGACAACGGCCAAGAAAAACTTTGAGACGGGGAGGCCACAACTTCGAATAGCATGGGATCAAATTTCTATACGCGCGCTCTAAGGGGTGCCCCCCTCTCGGTCCCAACCGGAAACACCCATGCCCCCTGACCGGATGACGGGCTTTAATCCAGGGCCATGGAACCCTCATCCCGGCCTCTCTATTTGGTGTGTACTAGGAAAAGGATTTGCAACTTACTATGCCATATTCCTTTCGGAAAACTTGTGACAGTACAGGAAAGGATGAATGAAAATGTGAGTTGTTTCACGATGACACGGAAGTCAAATACTCTGGCATAAGACTGGCATGTCACAACACTGCCATCTTACCCATCATCTTACCAACACATGGCCATGCAAATATGTATCCAACAACATAGTGCTTTTCCGAAACTTAGTTTCCACTATTGTGCATGAAATGTAACATTCAAGAAATGTTCATATACATGCCATGACTACACTAAAATGCAAACATGCAACAACCACTCATCATATCAAGAGTTCAAACATGCTTGCCTGGTTCGGAGTAGTCGGAGTTTAACTGAGTGAAGTTTGCAGCTCCGTCACCTCCTTCGGTATCTACGATATAAGAAAAAATACGCACGCAATCGTTAATACCGTGAGTGTACAGAAAAGTGTCCCAAATATTTTTCAAATAAATATGACAAAAAAACTAGACAGAAAAATAAAGATGACAGAAAAGGAATCAATCAAAAATCATTTTATGTTTAAAAGTTATAAGAGTTTTGGTCCAAGGACCCATCTGTAATGAAACAGAAAGTTTCCAGGGAGCTCTGCGGAAAAGTCCAGAATAACGTTTCGTTTAAAAGAAGTGGCTGTGAGGCTGACAGGCAGGCTCCACCTGTCAGGTTTGAAAATTCGAATAGAGGAAACAGAGCGCGACGGCGCCCGAGAGGTGCGGTAGTCGCCGGCGGCGATCCACGGCGAGGCAAGGTGATCGGGGGTTACCTTCGAGATCAGTGCACCGTTCGCGTCTGTGGGTGGTGGTGGTGGTCGCCGGCGAGCACCGTGTCGACGACGGTTCTTGCTTCGGCGGACGGCAGTTTGGGCAGTCGTGGATCTCGCCAGAGGGAGCTGCGGGGATCAAATATGAGTGGGGGTTAGTCTCCTAGTTGCTCGAGAAGGTTGCTGACGAAGTTAGGGCACCGGAGATGGCCTCACCGGAGTGAATCGAGGTGGAGGCCAAGGCGGAACGGGGCGGCCGGAGCCGGGAAAGAAGGGCCCCTCGAGGCTCCTCTAGTGGCTAGGCAGGGTCTAGTGAGGTGGTGGAGTCGTGCGGGGGCGAGAGCAGGCTCGGGGGTGCTATATATAGCCGGCCCGAGTTGGTTGCCATGAACGGATAAGTCCGGCGAGTTGATTACGGCGGCGCAGTGGCTGGACGGATGGTTTAGGAGCTTGAGTATCGCCTAGGTGGAGTAGTGGTGCCATTTCGGGGTCCAGCTCAGCAAGGGAGGGGGTTTTACGGCTTGCCCTCGACGGAACGGCCGCACGGCCCGTCGGCGGCAGAGAACACGCTCTGCGCGTGCCAAGCCACGGCGACGGTGCCGCATGCGTGCGATGGCAAGGAGATGGCCACGCGGAGCCACCAGGAGGTTTGGGCGGCGCCGAACGGCGTTGAGCCGCCGTTTTGCTCCCTGTCGGCTATTGCGGTGTTTCGGCCGCCGCAAAGCACGCCGGCGCAGGCGGGCCAGGGCGCCACCGACGCCAGGAAGGCGCCAAGCACGCATGTGGAGCTTCGGACAAGGGGGAGGGTCTGCGAGCATCGAGCCAAACGCACAGTGGGCATGTGACTGAAGTTCTGTCGGACAAACGACACTGAACTTTCTGAATTTACTGAATATGAACAAAACAGTGCATGCAAGGTGTTCGACAGAATGATTCTGGCATCTAGGGATTTTTCCTTGATCTGATCTTTGGTGGAGGGGTCTCTCATTTGCAACCAGAGGTTGCCTGAATTTTGGTGGAATTTTTGGAGAAGTGTATATATGAATTTCACCAAATTTGGCAAATCTGGTCCAAACTTGCAGTGAGTGAAATTTGAAATATTTGAAAAGAAGAAGAGTGGATCAAGATGGTTCTGGGTTGTGGGTACAAAGGACTATCCATGGGTGTTGAGTTGAGGTCAAAAATCAAAAGCCTTTGGGTACTTGCTTTGCAAATCACCTAGGCTCAAAAGAAAGGACAGAATTGTTTTGGAAAGAGAAATAATTGTAATAAAATCCAAAAATGGATTTTATTAGTTTGGACAGAATGTTTGGGTTGTATCCAAGTGGGAGGAGGGGTTTTGGGGGAAATATTTACCATGGGAGGCATGGTAAACAAGAGTGGATCAAAAATCAAAAGAAAGCCCAAAAACAAAAGATTTTTTTTTTCTACTCTTTTTTTTAAAAGAAACTAAGTCCAAGAAAATTATATTTGAGAGGGAAATATTAGCAAGAGGGTTTTTTAGAAGGGTTTAAATGACCTTCTTCAAACCAAGCAAGTCTCTCTCTTTGAAAACAAAAATCACAAAATTTTTGGAGTGTCATATGGAGGCCAAACTAAACCGATAATTCTAAGAGACTTGCAAAGATATCAAATCATGCATATAAGAATTCAGAGAAGATTCAAATAATATTCATAAATAATCTGAGCATATAACCACAATTCATCGGATCTCGGCAAACACACCGCAAAAGAGAATTACATCGAATAGATCTCCAAGAACATCAAGAAGAACATGGTATTGAGAATCAAAGAGAGAGAGAAGAAGCCATCTAGCTACTAGCTATGGACCCGTAGGTATATGGTAAACTACTCACGCTTCATCGGAAGGGCAATGGTGTTGATGTAGAAGCCCTCCATGATCGAGTCCGCCTCCGGCAGGATGCCGAAAAAGGTCCCTAGATGGTATCTCACAGGTACAGAAGGTTGCAGCGGTGGAAAAGTGTTTTCGTGGCTCCCCCTGATGGTTTTGGGGTATAAGAGTATATGTGGGTAAAAGAATTAGGTCAGGAGACCCACGAGGAGCCCACAAGACATGGGGCGCGCCCTACCCCCTGGGCACGCCCTCCACCCTTGTGGCCGCCTCGTGGCTCCTCCGACTTCATCTTCAAGTCTCCTGGTTTACTTCTGGTCCAAGAAAGATCATCACAGAAGTTTTATTCCTTTGTTCCTTTTCTGCGAAACTCAAAAACAGCAAAAAACAGAAACTGGCACTGGGCTCTAGGTTAATAGTTTAGTCCCAAAAATAATATAAAATAGCATATTAATGCATATAAAACATCCAAAACAGATAATATAATAGCATGGAACAATAAAAAATTATGGATACATTGGAGACGTATCAAGCATCCCTAAGCTTAATTCCTGCTCGTCCTCGAGTAGGTAAATGATAAAAATAGAATTTTTGATGTGGAATGCTACCTAACATATTTATCAATGTAATCTTCTTTATTGTGGCATGAATGTTCAGATCTGTAAGTTTCAAAACAAAAGTTTAATATTGACATAAAAACAATAATACTTCAAGCATAAAGCAATCATGTCTACTCAAAATAACATGTCCAAAGAAAGCTATCCCTATGAAATCATATAGTATGGCTATTCTCCATCTTCATCACACAAAATATTTGAATCATGCACAACCCCGATGACAAGCCAAGCAATTGTTTCATACTTTTGATGTTCTCAAACTTTTTCAACTTTCACGAAATACACGAATGTGAGCCATGGATATAGCACTATGGTGGAAGAGAATATGGTGGTTTTGGAGAAGAGAATACAAGGGAGATAGTCTCACATCAACTACGCGTATGAACGGGCTATGGAGACGCCTATCAATAGATATCAATGTGAGTGAGCAGGGATTGCCATGCAACGGATGCACTAGATCTATAAGTTTATGAAAGATCAAAAGAAAACTAAGTGGGTGTGCATCCAACTCGCTTGCTCATGAACACCTAGGGAAATTTGGGGAAGCCCATCATTGGAATATACAAGCCAAGTTCTATAATGAAAAATTCCCACTAGTATATGAAAGTGATATATCATAGGAGACTCTCTATCATGAAGATCATGGTGCTACTTTGAAGCACAAGTGTGGAAAAAGGATAGTAACATTGCCCCTTCTCTCTTTTTCTCTCATTTATTATTTTATTATTTTTTGGTCCTTTCTCATTTTTTGGCCTCTTTTTTCTATTTTTTATTTTTCCTCTGGAGTCTCCGACTTGTGGGGGAATCATAGCCTCCATCATCCTTTCCTCACATGCGACAATGCTCTAATAATGAAGATCATCAAACATTTATTTACTTACAACTCAAGAATTACAACTCGATATTTAGAACAAAATATGACTCTATATGAACGCCTCCGACGGTGTACCGGGATATGCAATGAATCAAGAGTGACATGTATGAAAGAATTATGAAAGGTGGCTTTGCCACAAATACGATGTCAACTACATGATCATGCAAAGCAATATGACAATGATGAAGCGTGTCATAATAAATGGAATGGTGGAAAGTTGCATGGCAATATATCTCGGAATGGCTATGGAAATGCCATAATAGGTAGGTATGGTGGCTGTTTTGAGGAAGGAATATGGTGGGTGTATGGTACCAGGGAAAGTTGCGCAGCACAAGAGAGGCTAGCAATGGTGGAAGAGTGAGAGTGTGTATAATCCATGAACTCATCATTAGTCATAAAGAACTCACATACTTATTGCAAAAATCTATTAGTTACCGAAACGAAGTACTACGTGCATGCTCCTAGGGGGATAGATTGGTAGGAAAAGACCATCATTCGTGCCTGACCGCCACTCATAAGGAAGATAATCAAAAAATAAATCATGCTCCGACTTTATCACACAACGATTCACAATACATGCATGCTATGAGAATCACAAACTTTAACACAAGTATCTCTCAAATTCACAACTACTCACTAGCATGACTCTAGTATCACCATCTTCATATCTCAAAACAATCATAAAGAATCAAACTTCTCATAGTATCCAATGCACTTTATATGAAAGTTTTTATTATATCCTTCTTGGATGCCTATCATATTAGGACTAAATTTATAACCAAAGAAGATTACCATGCTGTTCTGAAGACTCTCAAAATAATATAAGTGAAGCATGACAGTTCATCAATTTCTGTAAAATAAAGCCACCACCGTGCTCTAAAAATATATAAGTGAAGCACTAGAGCAAAATTGCCTAGCTCAAAAGATATAAGTGAAGCACATAGAGTATTCTAATAAATCACGATTCATGTGTGTCTATCTCAAAAGGTGTGTACATCAAGGATGATTGTGGCAAACTAAAAAGCAAAGACTCAAATCATAGAAGACGCTCCAAGCAAAACACATATCATGTGGTGAATAAAAATATAGCCTCATGTAGAGTTACCGATAGACGAAGATGAAAGAGGGGATGCCTTCCGGGGCATCCCCAAGCTTAGGCTCTTGGTTGTCCTTGAATATTACCTTGGGGGGACTTGGGCATCCCCATGCTTAGGCTCTTGCCACTCCTTATTCCATAGTCCATCAAATCCTTACCCAAAACTTGAAAACTTCACAACACAAAACTCAATAGAAAATCTTATAAGCTCTGTTAGTATAAGAAAATAAATCACCACTTTAAGGTACTGTTGCAAACTCATTCTTTATTTATATTGGTGTAATATCTAATGTGTTCCAACTTTTCCATGGTTCATACCCCCGATACTACCCATAGATTCATCAAAATAAGCAAACAACACATAGAAAACACAATCTGTCAATAACAAAACAATCTATGGCAATCTATAACTCTTGAATACTTATGTAACCCCAAAAATTCTGAAAAATTAGGACAACCAGGGAAATTTGTGCACCAATCCATAAAAAAAGAATTAGATCAAAAGCATGTTTCAATAATATCCAGGAAATTATTTACTGGGCGCAAAAGTTTCTGTTTTTTAGCAAGATAACACAACTATCACCATAAGGTATCCTAAAGGTTTAACTTGGCACAAACACTAATTAAAACACAAAACCACATATAACCAGAGGCTAGATGAATTATTTATTACTAAACAGGAACAAAAAGTAAAGAACAAAAATAAAATCGGGTTGCCTCCCAACAAGAGCTATTGTTTAACGCCCTTAGCTAGGCATAAAACACGAATTGATCTAGGTATTGTCATAGTAATGATAAGGCAAATCTCGAAATCTCATCTCATACTCTCTAAATTCAGCATCAAGTTTTCTTTAGGGCAAGGAAAGGTAATCAAAAGGGCTAAATTTAATGGGATAAAAATCCCCAAGATCAAGCTCGGGAGGAATTGATTCCTCCTTTGGCCCTTTATATTGTATAACCAACTCATCATTGTAAGCATTCTTTTGGCAAAAAGTCATGAGCTTTTGTTCAAGAGAGAAACCCAACCCGTTGTTCTGAATAGCCAAATCATCATTAAGCTCAGAAATCCTATCAACTAAAACATCGGTAGGGACCCTCTTTCTTAAGTTTTCATTATAAGCAACATGATCTAGGGATCGTAAACGCATTATGTCCTCTTGGTTAAAGAGAAATGCCTCTATGGGAGGACGACCACCGTCTACCTTGTAATGTGCAAAAATTTCACTAGCTTCTTTTATTATAAATCTTAACTCATGTGCTAGAAGAGATGGTAGCTGCGCGCTTAACAAAAGAATGCTCAATATTAGAAAACTCTAGAAAAATCCTTTGTATGGATGGATGCATGTGAACAAATTGTCTTTCAAGTTCAACCACGAGCAAAGATATAGCATCCGCAAGACTACTAGTTTCATGGAGAATAGATCCACCCATCGTGGGTAACGCATCGACACAAGTGAAGAAATCTTGAATAACCCCTTTTCTAATAATATTGTCGCTACCAATGCGAAACTTTTTAGTGTGCAAAATAGTAGATTCTTAATGCGGATTAGCAAAAGTATCAAAGTTTCCCTCATTGTTACTACTATATTTTTAGCGATAACCTCCTCAGATTCAGACATGATGGCAACAAACCTATCTAACGATCTTAGCAAACCAAAAGCGAACGAAAAAGACAAACGGAAGAAGGGCGAAGAAAAGGCAAATCTTTTCAAAAATCGTTTTAGAAGTGGGGGAGAGGAAAATGAGAGGCAAATGGCGAATAATGTAATGCAAGAGTTGAGAGTTTATGATGGGTACTTGGTATGGATTGACTTGGCGTACATCTCCTCGGCAACGGCACCAGAAATTCTTCCTACTACCTCTTGAGCTTGCGTTGGTTTTTCCCTTGAAGAGGAAAGGGTGATGCAGCAAAGTAGAGTAAGTATTTCCCTTAGTTTGAGAACCAAGGTATCAATCCGGTAGGAGAAAATGCACAAGTCATCGAATACCTGCACAAACAATCAAACAAACTTGCACCCAACGCGATAAAGGGGTTGTCAATCCCTTCACGATTACTTGCAAAAGTGAGATCTAATAGAGATAGACAAACGGTAAAGTAAGTATTTTTCGTATTTTGGGTTTATAGATCGGAAAGTAAAATATTGCAAAATAGTAGATCGAAAACTTATATGATGGAAAAGAGAAATTATATGATGGAAAAGAGACCCGGGGGCCATAGGTTTCACTAGTGGCTTCTCTCAAGATAACAAATAATACGGTGGGTGAACAAATTACTGCCAAGCAATTGATAGAAGAGCGCATAATTGTGACGACATCGAAGGAAATGATCATGAACATAGGCATCACGTCCATGTCAAGTAGACCGACTCCTGCCTGCATCTACTACTATTACTCCACAGATCGACCGCTATCCAGCATGCATCTAGAGTATTAAGTTCATAAAGAACGGAGTAACGCATTAAGTAAGATGACATGATGTAGAGGAATTAACTCAAGCAATATGATGAAAACCCCATCTATTTATCCTCGATGGCAACAATACAATACGTGCCTTGCTGCCCCTACTGTCACTGGGAAAGGACACCACAAGATTGAACCCAAAGCTAAGTACTTCCCCCATTGCAAGAAAAAACAATCTAGTAGGCAAAACTAAACCGATAATTCAAAGAGACTTGCAAAGATATCAAATCATGCATATAAGAATTCAGAGAAGATTCAAATAATATTCATAGATAATCTTATCATAAATCCACAATTCATCGGATCTCGGCAAACACACCACAAAAGAATATTACATCGAATAGATCTCCAAGAACATGGAGGAGAACATGGTATTGAGAATCAAAGAGAGAGAAGATGCCATCTAGCTACTAGCTATGGACCCGTAGGTCTATGGTAAACTACTCACGCCTCATCGAAAGGGCAATGGTGTTGATGTAGAAGCCCTCCGTGATCGAATCCCCCTCCGACAGGACACCGGAAAAGGTCCCTAGATGGGATCTCACGGGTACAGAAGGTTGCAGCGGTGGAAAAGTGTTTTTGTGGCCCCCCCTGATGATTTTGGGGTATAAGTGTCACATCCCCAGTTCGGGCCTTGCTTGTTTTTGCTTTAGCCTCCATGCATCATGTTTAACTTTCAAATGAATTTGAAATGGGGGCTGTTCAAACCCTAGCACCTAATGAACCCAACTAGGGTCAAAATAAAATCTTTTTCAATAAACCCAAAATGCCCTCTGGAAATGTTCATGATTTCTGGTAAAGGTGAAAACCTCTGCCAAAAATGATGCACATATTTTTAGGTCATTCTGGATTTTTGAATTAAATCATATAGTATTTGCATTTGGGCATTTAAATGCTATAAAATATTTTAAATGCTCAAATAATCCCAAACTAAAATGTTTACTGTAGGATATATTTCTAACAGTGGTCATGAGCAGTTGCATGATTTTTGGGATTGATTTAGTATTTTTAATAAAGCCACAAAGCTGCAGAAAAATAGAAAACAGGAAAAGAGAGAGAGAGAGAACTTACCTGGGCCACTTACCTGGCCAGCCCAGCCCACTGGCCCGGTGCCAGTCATCGCCTACCTCTGCCAGTAGGCAGAGGAGGGACACCGCAACGCCGCCGAGCTCGCCACGCCACCTCCCTGCCTGCCTGGCTGCCTTCCCCTTCCCCGGGACGTCTCCCGCAGCGCCACACCACCCACTCGGACCCCTCTCACTCTTCCCCGAGGCCCCGCCCCTCTGCTCCCTCTCTCTCGCCCGAACCCGAGCGCAGCCGTCGCCGCCGATTAGAACCACCGCGGCCACAGGCCCTCGCTCGCCTCGCCGACGTGTCCATGGCCTCCGTCTTGACGCCCTCGTCCTCCCCGTCGACTCACTCGACGCCGGACGCCTCAAAATGCCATCCACGACCACTTCTTCATCATCGGCCGCCGCGTATCTCCATCGTCGACTCGCCGCCGTCCGACCTCCCCCGAGCTCGCCGTCTGGTCCAATCGACTCCTCGCGTGGTTCCGACGATGAGTTCGATGACACCGATGAAGAGCTATATTATCTTCAGAAGTGCCAGGCAAGCAAAACCCCCTTGTTCATTCCGATAAAATGCCACTCTCTCGCTCCTGCTCTCTTTTACTGCATTAGGACAACAATGATTCATCTGTTACTTGCTGCGGTAGCTGAACCCCTTTATCCTTTGCATGACCTGTCATTGCCACAGTAAATAGATGAAACCCACTAGCATGAGTAGGAGTTGTTTGAGCCCTGATGTGCCTACTCATTCATGTTTGTTTGTCATGCCTACTACTGCTTAGAGTTGAGTCAGGTCTGATTCATCGGGAATGAATTAGAGGTGTGTGAACATGTCCTACTGTTGAGAGCTAAGTGTGTGAACACGATTTGGTAAAGGTAGCGGTGAGAGGCCATGTAGGAGTACATGGTGGGTTGTCTCATTGCAGCCGCCCTCAGGAACTGAGTTCTGTGTTTGTGATCCATGATCAGTTACTACCACACATTGGGTTTCGGTAACTCGACCCCTCTCGACTTATTAACCAACTTGATCTCTGTCCAGGAGTTGCAACTAGTTTCTGGTGTTTGTAGGTACTGTTAGTAGTCTACCAAGTGGCACCCGGTACAAGTGGGCTTGGGACAGACTAGGCACAGTGGCCCGGTGTACCAAGTGGCACCCGGATGGTGGACTTGGGAACCCTGCACACATTGTTTGGGGCCGTGAGCGACACCCCGGCCGGATCTCCTTGCGGATGGAACCCGAATAGGCGATAAACCTGGACGAGAGACTTGTGTGGTTAGTCAGGTCGTGGCCGACACCCTCGCTGGGCTTCCGCTTGAAGGTTGCCGAGTACATGTCGTGTAAACGGCGGTAAGTGGTGAGAGCGTGTGTGAAGAAGTACACCCCTGCAGGGTTAATATGATCTATTCGAATAGCCGTGTCCGCGATAAAGGACTTCTGGGTCGCCTGCACAGTTCATAGACAAGTGAAAGTGGATACTCTAAAATGCGCAAGATAAGTGTGAGTGCTATGGATGGCGTTCTCGTAGGGAGACGGGAGCGGATCCATAGTGGTGTATTGATATGGTGAATATGTGGACTCGTGTGCGCCACCTCAAAGAGTCACTTGTAGTCGTAGTTCAGGATAGCCACCGAGTTAAAGCTGGCTTGCTGCAGTTAAACCCCACCATCCCCTTGTTGATAATGATGCATATGTAGTTAGATCTGATGTAAGTCTTGCTGGGTACATTTGTACTCATGTTGCTTAATTTATGTTTTTGCAGAGAGACTTCAGTCTCGCTAGTAGTACCGCGTGGACTTCGACTTTTAGCTTGTTACCTCAGCTACGATCTTGTGCCTCGGCAGGATCTGGTAGATAGTCAGGCTTCTCAGCCTTTTTCATTTGTAGATGTCTGTACCTAGACATGTTAAGCTTCCGCATGTGTTTTGACTTGTATGCTCTGATTGTTGGGTCATGAGACCCATGTTTGTAATATCTCGCTCCTTGGAGCCTATTGAATAAAATACTTGAGTCGTAGAGTCATGTTGTGATGCCATGTTGTATTGCACATATCAAGCATATTGTGTGTATGTTATTGAAATGCTTGGTATGTGTGGGATCTGACTATCTAGTTGTTTATCCTTAGTAGCCTCTCTTACCGGGAAATGTCTCCTAGTGTTTCCACTGAGCCATGGTAGCTTGCGACTGCTCCGGAACACTTAGGCTGGCCGGCATGTGTCCTTCTTCGTTCGTGTATCTGTCCCTTCGGGGAAATGTCACGCGATGAATATCGGAGTCCTGCTAGCCCAGTGCTACAGCCTGGATTCACTCGCTGATGACCGACACGTTCGTTGTTGGGTCATGTATGCCTGTCCCTGTAAGTTAGTGCCACTTTGGGTTCACGACTAGCCATGTCAGGCCGGGTTCTTTGTCATATGGATGCTAGCGGCACTATCATATACGTGAGCCAAAAGGCGCAAACGGTCCCGGGCCAGGTAAGGTGGCACCCGTGGGAACACCGTGCGTGAGGCCGCAAAGTGATATGATGTGTTACATGCTAGATCGGTGTGACTTAGGATCGGGGTCCTGATAGCTTTGGTATCAGAGCTTGACTGCCTGTAGGATTACCAAGCCAAACTGGTCGAAGTTGAGTCTAGAAATTCTTTAGTTATATAAGGGAATTGATTGTGGGATGGAACGTAAGGCTCTTTTTACTCCTTATACCTTATGCCCTTCTGATCCGAGTCATCTTATCTTTCCTACAGGGTTAAGGAATTAGGATTTCTCTTCTTTCTATCAGGATCACGTGTTACTAATCCGTAGACCTATAGGATTGATGGTTCTAAGCTTGAGTTCAGCTCCTACTATCTTCTGTATGTTAACTGTTGATCTCGAAACCTTGATATTGTGCTTCTGAGTGGCTATGCCACCATTTTGTAGGATGCCTTAAATCCTTTGGAGCATTTACAGCCGTTATGCTGTCCGAGTCATCCCAGGTATCTTAATAGTCTGAAGCATTTGCAAAATCCCTTCCTCCTGTTCCTGATGTCCATTTGGGCCAGTTTAACCACACTAATCGGTGAGTTGAGGTACTCTATTGCCTTGACATATATGTTGGAATTATTATTATGACCCTAGGTGTCTTGGAGTATTACCTAGTAATCCAGCCATGTTTGAGTTCCCAGCGTGATGATTCTGGCCATCAATCTCGAGAGCATCTCGTGATGCCACTTAGTAGTAGGTATACTATTCCTGGGTTTTCGAACCAAGGTCCACCCCACTTACTTCATGTTGATAGTGTTTGCTCGTTCCTTTAGGATATTAGTAACCTTTGCGATAGTCCTCGAGATTCGTGGTATATCCTTCTTCCAATACCATGAACCAATATGGCAGAAGTTCGAGAACCAAAAGATCGCAACAAGAGTGCTCTCGATGAGTTCCCCTTCTATATTACGATTCTGCCAAACCTACCTCTCTGCATGGGTTATCTGGAAGAAACTTGTTGAGCTTGGTTCGACATACTAATCTATGCATCCACAACTCAGAAAACCATATGTTCCTTTGAGTTGTCCCGCTTTAGTTGTCTTCCGACCCTCGTCTATCAATTGATAGTCAAGAGTATGCATGCATTCGTTCATCAATGCTTGTTACTCCTGTGGTCCATCAAGCCATTTTATTCCAGAATGACTAGGAGAAACAAACTCCAGTATATCATCCATTTCCAGGATTGGGTCAAAGTAGTTGTGCTCCGCAGATCAAATTGCTAATCCAGCCTTTGTTCTGCTCTACCTTGTAGTATTACCATCTTTATATTAAGATTATCATGGGAATTGCACACCATCCTATGAACTCTTGATACAGTGATACTCTCTCCATCATTATTCATTTCTCGGTTCCCGTGTTGTTGCAACCGGAATGTCGACAAGTGAATCGTGATGTGTGAAATCAATACTCCTAGCAACTTTGTTGCTTGGTAGTTAAAGGACAATAATTTCATTCTTAGCATGTTGGTTATTGAATCATCATTCTAAGATTGATCGTGCTACCTAGTCCATTCTCCTGGTGCACTCCTTGATCAATGAGTTAGGATTATTTCAAATCTTCGCTCTATTGATCATATTGTCTTGCCCTGAAAAGCAAGATTGTTCTCGAGCTTAGTAACATATCGGTGGTTCGTGATTTCCCGAATATCTTCTCGGAAGTATTACCAGGTTGTCACTTGACCGCTATGTTAAATTCGTGATCATGATTGGTTGTCCTCCAAACCACCCATTCTCCAAGAATCTGTGTGGGATACCCCTGAGCTAGTTGGTTAAGCCAAACAACAACTTGGAGAGTTGGAAGATAAAGGGTTGTCTGACTTAGTTCATGTTAAGGGATATCTTTGTGTGTGTGTGTGTGTGTGTGTGTGTGTGTGTGTGTGTGTTGAGGAAAGATGATATCTTCATTAGTTGGTCCTCGTGATCAATTGTTGGATCTATTCTCTTACCCCAAACCTTTGATTTGAGTGTGGGCTATCATCAAATCAAATCAGAACCAATGATATTCGTAATATTGTCTTACTCGTGGTTGTTTCTTCGAGCATACACCATTATATCTTTTGGGTCTGACCAATGCTATCACTTGTCCACACAATCATGGGATTCCATCTTCATGGAAACCTGGATGAATTGTTGTTGAGCCCATCCGCGACATTTTTATCTTCTCCGTGATTGTGTTGAACATCCAGCTAGTATTGGAAACTTTTATAAGCATTATCTTCATGACTCGCTCATGGAGCATATGTCCGGATGAAGGAAGTGACCTCCTCTAATTCATGTGCATTTGATGCAAGTTGCCAACGTGAATTCGAGAAAGTCAATGTTGCCTCCTCTGGAACCATCTCAAGTCAGTCATGCATGTGTGAAGTATGATATGGTTTGATAGGCTCGCTACCTCCATTCTATATGTATCCCTAGCACACCAAGCCACTGACTGATTTGTTCTAGGAGAAGGAGTTCTTTTTAAGAGCTAACCCGGGCTTAATCAAGGACTCCCTTGTCCGCAATGATGGTTTCCCACCTGAACTCGGTAGTGTTTTATTATAAGACTACCACGTGGTCATGTTTGTCTGTGACAGCCTGTTCACATGTGTGTAGCAGAACCAACTCATGATTTGGAGCTTTCTATCATAGTTCATTCCCCGAGAATCCCGTAATGCCATCTCGTCGATTTGTGTTGCAAACTTTCATTCTTTTTCCTAGACTCGATGAGTCTGGAATATCCTAACACCGACCAGATCTGAATCTTAGGCAGATATGATGGTTGGAACATTTCCCAAGAACTATAATAATGGTCTCGCTGTAACCGGTTAAGTGGATGTCGTGGCCAACACACCCAGCCGGAAGACCTGTTATTGTAATATCTTGATTGAACAAGTTGGCCACCTTCCCATAAGGACTTCGTAGGATTTACTCCCTAGTTGCTCCTTATGGATCCTTGAGCTCCCGAAGTACGACCTTTTACTTGATGTTCTAGATACCAAACCATATGAATTGGTTACGCTAGTACATCAGGGAGAACATTAGAAGCGGAGTGCTAAATGTCTCTCGGTCGATCATCCAGATTTTATTCCCTTGGCCCCGCTAAGGTGAAATCTGAGAAGCTGTTATCCTTCTATGCATCTGCATCGTCCATCACTATCCATCATGGTAGTATGTTGTGTTGCCAGGATCCTTGACACGGATGTTGGTAAAACCTTGATGAACATGGGAATGCTCAAGTTCTTGAGAGCACGCGCAAGTGCTAGGTTTTATCGTCAGCATTAATTGCATAGTGCTCTCAGTTTCCTCGGTTATGCTATAACTTTTCAAACAGTGGACCCACTCTCTACTGTTGAGCTTCTCCCCAGTTACTAAAATCATCTCTTGTGTTGTTTTCAACAAGGTAATCCACATCATCCATTTTAATCCAAGCATGCCATTCTACCGACCCCCTCCAAACGATCGCTTGAGAATTGCCTTAGGCTGGTATAAAGAGTTTCTGTCGGTGTACTAGAGTAGGGGTACCCCAGTATCCCGAACTTGTGCACGGGCAGTTGCAGCGCCCCGCGACAAGGCTTGCCGGACGACCGCCAGGGTCCTCCGTGGGTTCCCTTGGAGCCCCTTCAAGAACAAAGTGTTTAAGCTCAGGAGAAAAGACCCCGGCAAGAGGAGCTTGCCGAGAAGGCCAACCAAAGCACCACAAGAAACTTGCCGCGACGCACCACACGTCCCGGCAAGATCCGGCGAGCGACAAGCTTCCGGACGCGACAAGACGACGACCGCGGCAACGAGCTTGCCGCGGGAAACCCCCACTTCGTGCCCGCGCTCCAGCACACCTGCCAACGTGTCGCTCTGGAACCCTCCCAAGCACACGTAGCAGGAGGCCGTGCAGCTAGGGGTGCGAGGTGGCGAGCAGGTGCTGACAAGATAACCATCGTGGCAAGCGGTGGCGCCCCTAACGGTCCTTTCCTGCACTGTTCGGGCGACTCAAACGGGCATTCAATGCCCCTGTCCCCTGTCGTCAGAGTTAGGTAGGGTGCACTGTATCAACTACCTTGCTTTTTACATTTCTACCCTTCTTTGCGTTGCCACCTATCGGTGACCCCTTTACCCTATAAAGGAGGCCCATGCGCAACGTAAAGGGGGTTCGAACCCAGAAAGTCCACACACTCGGTCTCGTTAGCAGCTCGAGGGTACTGTAGCTCTCGGCGCTCCCGAGCAAGAACACAATACAACCAGACAAGCAGCAGTAGGAGTATTATCTCTCCGGAGAGCTCCGAAGCTGGGTAAAACTGCTCGTGTGCCTCGCCTCGATCTGCTCTTCGTGCGACCTCCGCCCCCCGCCAAACCGAAAAGGGGCCCGGTCCGCCGGCCCCATAGGTGTTCGTGGATCGCCAGTTTTCCCACGACATCTTTGGCGCGCCAGGTAGGGGGTGTCGAGATCGTGTGAACCTGATCCGGTGTTTACACGAGCTAGATTTTCATTCCCTTCATCAAGATGCCACCGAAGAAGAAGACTTCGGCGGCAGCCGCTCCGTCCACGTCGTTCCCGCCACCGTTGGAGCAAACGGATGGTGGAACGGACGCCGGCGGAAGAATGGGCGTCGACGAGGAAGCTCATAATGCTGCCAGGTCCAAGAACAAGGCTGCACAAACCTTGGCGACCGTAGATGTTCCGCGCCACTCTCAGGAGGCGCAAGATCAACAGCGTCATGGCACTAGTAGTGCCATACGCATGATAGCCCAAGGCCAAGCTGGTGGATCTCGAGGCGCTCAAGACCAGCATGCACGCCAGCGTGCTGGCACGAGCGAGGCACGGTCGCCTGGATGGGATACTGCTCCTTCTAACATCGTTAGAAGTTCGAGCACGTCCCGCTCCTCGCGCCGTCCGCCACCGCCACCCTCCACTCCAGCAGAAGCTTTGGCGCGAGCTCAACTTCTCCTAGATTACCCTCTGACATCGAACAAGATCGACGAATGGAGGGCCGCCATTCAGAGTCTCATCGGCTACGCCAACGGCAACACTCCATGGCGGCCGAGCGCGTCACCGCCGCGGCAGGACCGCCGGACGCGAGCCGGTGGCGACGAAACGGGCGGAGGTGCAACTACCATGCAATCGCCGGCCCGAAGGCCAAAATCACCGACTCGCCGGATCCACCTCGACAGCGACTCCACTTCATCGTCGGATCCACGAGCTCGTCGTGATCAGCGCCAAGTTCTTCATGATCGACAACAAGAAGACGCTCGGACCCGTATCGAGCGCCGGAGAGAAGCGCGGCGTCAATCCGACAAGCGCGCTGGGCCCTCTGTTGACATGCATGCGCCCGGGGAACCAGGCGATCTGCCGTACGCGGTAGGTTGTCCTGCGTTCACTCGTGAGCTGTGGCAAGTCCAGTGGCCCAGCACAAAGAACTTCAAGCCAGATGTACCGGAGAAGTACGACGGCAAGACGCATCCGTCAGAGTTCCTCAGCATCTACACCATTGCGGTGCAGGCTGCCGGGGGACGGGATGACAAGATCCTTGCCAACTACTTCCCGCTGGTGCTCAAGCCCCACGTCAGATCCTGGCTCATGCACTTGCCGGACAACTCCATATCCTCTTGGGCTGATCTGTGCCATCAGTTTGTCGGCACCTTTACAGGCGGACACAAGCCTCATGGCCAGGAGAGTGATCTTCATCTGCTCGCCCAGAAGGAAGGAGAGCCCCTGCGCAAGTACATTCAGAGATTTAGCAGTGTGCAACACAACATCCCAGACGTCCACCCTGCCGCGGTGATCAGCGCGTTCCAGCAGAACGTGCGGAACCACAGGATGTGGGAGGAAATGGCGATGTGCAAGATCAGGGACATTAGTGAATTATATGCACTGGCCGACAAGTGCGCACGTGCTGAGGAAGGGAGGAGACTCCCCGGAGAGAATGTAGGAGCGGGAGGATCTGACAGTGATGATGCTGCCCCGGCAAGGAAAAACCGGCGGCGGAACAACAGAAGGAGGAAAGGCAAAGAAGTGCTAGTTGTTGAGCAGTCCGGCAACAGTGGTGGCGCCAAGGAAGCCAAAGTTGGTGACTCCGGCAAGGAGGTTGCCGCGGAGGTGGCAGTCGCCGACAAGCAGGACGGCACCAACAAGCAGTATTGCAAGATTCACCGCACCAAGGGCCATGATCTTCAGAACTGTAAGAAAGTCGAGCAGCTTGTCGAGCAACAGAAAGCCGAATACGAGCGGGGCGACAAGGAGAAGGACCAGGAAGGAGCTGGTGGATCCGGCAAGAAACGTCCTGGCCGAGGGGGACGCCGCGGCAAGGCCAAGCAGCGGCAAGGAGATAGACCTCCCCATGGCCGCGACAAGGATGAAGATGATGATGAAGATGAAGACATGGACGATGAGGAGACCGATAAGCAGGAGTTCCAGAAAGCCACAGAGGTGCTGTGCATTGACGGTGGTGCTTCTCTGCATACCTCGCACCGTCAGCTCAAGCAGTGGGTGCAGGAAGTTAACGCAGCAGAGCCACCCGTCGAATCACGCAGGCCTCTGAAGTGGTCCAGCACGCCTATCATCTTTGATATTGAGGACCACCCTAATCGCATAACTGCGGTCGGGTGCTTGCCAATGTTGGTTTCACCAACAATCCGCAACCTCAAGGTCACTAAGATGCTTGTTGACGGCGGGGCCGGCTTGAATCTGATCTCCTCCGCGATACTCCAGAAACTCCAGATCCCTGACAGCAAGCTCGAAGAGACCGGTACTTTTCAAGGAATCAATCCGGGAAGGAGCAAGCCAAAGGGAAAGATCACGTTGCCGATAACATTTGGCAGTGAGCTGAACTTCAGGACTGAGAGGGTCACGTTTGACGTTGCCGACTTTCCATTACCTTATAATGGAATCCTTGGCCGTCCAGCACTCGCCAAGTTCATGGCAGCCTCTCACTACGCGTACAATATACTGAAGATGCCAGGCCCGATAAGCGTCATTTCTGTCCCTGGCGACAAGAAGGATGCTCTTATCTGTGCCGACAAGATTTACTGGGAAGTAGCAGCTGCAGCAAAACGCGAGACTCTTGCCGCTGAAGCTCCCGGGGGGAAGAAGAAGACCAAGTCCGGCAAGAGCTCTGATGCCTACTCCGGCAAGCGCACCTCTTCGGAGTGCTGCACTACCGTCGAGGACGCACCATCGAGCTCCACCGGCAAGTGTAAGAAGGCAATGGCAGCTCCACCTGAGACCAAGAAGGTGTCCGCCAAGGAGGATGGCACTGGTGGTACATTTACCATCAGCGCCACTCTTGACCCCAAATAGGAAAGCGCGCTCGTTGCTTTCCTGCGGGCGAATGTCGACGTGTTTGCATGGCAACCGTCTGATATCCCCGGTGTTCCCAGGAAAGTAATTGAGCACCACCTTGCCGTCTGTCCTCATGCGCGGCCCGTCAAGCAGAGAGTCAGGGAACAGGCAGTAGAGCGCCAAGAATTCATCGCAGAAGAAATCAAGAAGTTGGAAGCAGCAGGCCTTGTCAGAGGAGTGCTCCATCCTACGTGGTTGGCCAATCCTGTTGTCGTGCGCAAGGCTAACGGGAAATGGAGGCTTTGTATTGACTTCACTGATGTTAATAAAGCTTGTCCCAAAGACCCATTTCCCTTGTCGCGTATTGACCAGATTGTTGACTCCACAGCCGGATGTGATTTGCTTTCCTTTCTTGATGCATGCTCAGGATACCATCAGATCTTCATGGCAGAAGAAGATGAAGAGAAAACCGCATTTATCACCCCGTGTGGCACGTACTGTTTTGTACGGATGCCTTTCGGTTTGAAGAATGCTGGTTCAACATTTGCAAGGGTAGTCCACCATGCTTTTGAGCCGCAAATGCACAGAAATGTGGAAGCCTACATGGATGACATAATGGTCAAGAGCAAAAATAGGGCAACCCTGGTTCAAGATTAAGACGAGATATTTGCAAATCTGCGCAAGATCAACCTCAAGCTTAACCCCGAGAAGTGCGTGTTTGGAGTCCCTTCCGGCAAGCTTCTCGGGTTCTTCGTGTCTCAGCGGGGAATTGAAGCCAATCCCGACAAGATCAAGGCCATTGAGCAGATCGAAGCACCAAAGCGCGTCAAGGATGTACGAAGGCTTGCCGGTTGCGTGGCTGCTCTCAGCAGGTTTATCTCAAGATCTGCTGAGCGCGCCCTGCCATTTTTCAAAATTTGGAAAAAGGAAGGTCCAATGAAATGGACTCCGGAAGCGGAGGCTGCGCTGCAGGACTTGAAGAGATACCTGTCCTCCACTCCAACGCTTATCGCACCTAAGCCGCAAGAGAAATTGCTGCTATATATAGCGGCAACCAATCAAGTGGTTGGTGCTGCGTTAGTGGCGGAGAGGGAGGCGGATGATGAGCCAGCAACCACGGCAGACCCATCCAGCGACAAGCAGGGGGCTTCGCCGACAAGCTCTGGTCCCGACAAAGATGGATTTGTGCAGCAGCATGATGAGATGCCAAGGAAAATGGTGCAGCGCCCAGTTTACTTTGTCAGTTCCCTTCTACAGGGGGCTAGATCAAGGTACTCTGGTGTGCAGAAATTGCTTTTTGGCCTCCTCATGGCCTCGAGAAAGCTGCGCCATTACTTCCAAGCACACGAGATCACAGTCGTGACTCGCTTTCCGCTGAGAAGGATACTGCAAAATCCAGAAGCAACGGGCAGGATTGTCGAGTGGGCACTGGAACTGTCAAGCTTTGGCCTCAAGTTTGAGAGCACTTCAACTATCCAAAGCAGAGCATTGGCAGAGTTCATAGCAGAGTGGACGCCAACCCCAGATGAAGAAATTTTAGAAACAAGCATCCCCGTCAGAGAGGCAAGCAAAGAGTGGCTGATGTACTTTGATGGTGCCTTTTCGCTGCAAGGCGCCGGTGCAGGCGTGCTGCTTGTCGCACCCACCGGAGAGCACCTCAAGTATGTAGTCCAGATGCACTTTCCTAAAGAGCAAGCAACCAACAATACTGCAGAGTATGAAGGATTGCTTGCCTGTCTCAGAATCGCAGCAGACCTTGGGATCAAGAAGGTCATTGTCAGGGGTGACTCACAGCTTGTCATCCGCCAAGTGAACAAGAACTACCAGAGTCAGTTGATGGAAGCATATGTTGATGAAGTGAGAAAGCTAGAAGAGCAATTTGACGGCCTGCAAATGGAGCATATCCCAAGAGCTCAGAATAACATTGCTGACGGCCTGTCAAAGTGCGCCGCACTAAAATTACCTGTGGAACCAGGAATCTTTGTGCTCAAGTTGATTCAACCATCCGTAACACCATCAACTGGACAAAGCAAGAAAAGGAAGTTGGTTTCTGGTGACTACTTTCCGGCAGAGCTCCCCGGAGCCGCCGCTAAGAAAGTCCCCAAGATCAACACCAAAGATGCTGAGGGGCAGTCTGCTCCGGCAAGCCTTATGGTTTGTTTCGTTGAAGCAGACGCTCCCGACAAGTCTTGCTCCGGCAAGCTTGCCGGGGAACATCAAGCTCCGGCTGAGCCGCAGGTTCTCGCCGTCGAAGCGGATGTTCCCGCAGCAGCAGATGTGCCTTTAGTCCTTGTTGTCGAGCCACAAGCTCCAGCATGGGCACAACAGATTGTCCATTTCCTTCAGACAGGAGAACTTCCCGAAGAGCAAGAAGAAGCTGAAAGAGTAGCCCGGCAGTCAAGTATGTACCGGTTTGTCGATAGCATACTGTACAGAAGAAGACTCAACGGTGTGAAATTGAAGTGTATTCGCCAGGAAGATGGACAAAAGCTGTTGGCGGAGATACATGGAGGCATATGTGGCCACCACATTGGCGCAAGAGCACTTGCCGGCAAAGCTTTCCGTTAAGGTTTCTTTTGGCCAACAGCCCTCCAGGATGCAACTGCACAAGTAACCAAGTGTGAAGCGTGCCAGTTCCACTCCAAACAGATACACCAGCCAGCTCAAGCTCTCCAGACGATCCCTTTATCCTGGCCATTTTTGGTCTGGGGGCTCGATATCCTCGGCTCCTTCCCCCGAGCTGTCGGGGGCTTTGAGTACTTGTACGTCGCAATCGACAAGTTCACAAAGTGGCCGGAAGTGCAGCCAGTGAGGAAGGTGACAACACAGTCAGCAGTCAAGTTCTTCAGGTCGATTGTTTGCTGTTTCGGAATCCCTAACAGGATCATCACCGACAACAGCACGCAATTCACGAGCCGCACCTTCATGCAGTACGTCCAAGACCTTGGCGCCAAGGTCTGCTTCGCTTCTATTGCTCATCCGAGAAGCAACGGTCAAGCAGAGAGGGCAAATGCTGAAGTGCTGAGCGGGCTCAAGACCAGAACTTTCGACAAGCTGCACAGGTGCGGAAGGAACTGGATCGAGGAGCTGCCAGTGGTTCTTTGGTCGATCAGAACGACGCCAAATCGAGCCATTGGCCAGACACCTTTCGCTCTAGTATATGGAGCAGAGGCAGTTCTCCCCACGGAACTCGTATACGGATCACCTCGAGTGCTCGCTTATGATGAGCTTGAGCAAGAACAGCTGCGGCAAGACGACGCGCTGCTCCTTGAGGAAGATCGTCTTCAGGCTGCTGTACGAGCTGCTCGATACCAGCAAGCTTTGCGCCGCTATCATAGCCGCAAAGTTAAAGCTAGAATCTTCGAGGAAGGCAACCTTGTTCTTCGGCGCGTTCAATCCGCCAAGAATTTCAACAAGTTGACGCCAAAGTGGGAAGGCCCTTATCGGGTGAGACGAGTCACAAGGTCTGGCGCTGTCCGCCTTGAGACCGAAGATGGCGTTCCGGTGAGCAACTCCTGGAACATAGAACATCTTCGTAAGTTTTTCCCATAAGGCGCGGTTGCCAGGACCCACTCCGGCAACCACCTTTTGTACAAGTCTTGCCGCTGTTGCATGTAATCCTTTGTACAAAGCCGGGGCAGATCCCGTGCAAAAGTAAAACCCCATGTGCTCCGCACAGCTTGCCCATTTCATGCATTAGTTCCTTTCTTGCATGCAATTATCTGACACTTTGTGCAGCACCTACACCCGGTAAAAGGTAACGAGCCAAAGAGCTCCATACTATTGTTTTCTCTTCTTTCTTTTTCCTCTAAAGGAAAAGAAGGTTCCCTCACCCACAAGGTTTGCCGGGGGGGAAGGAAAAGATAATGGTGTGGAACGGGCCGTTAAAGAGAGTTTTTTCCTTGCCAGGAAGCTGACGACAGAAAAGCTAAGTTGCCAAAGTTTGAGCAATCAAAATTTTTAAATTCTTTAAGTTATCTCCCTTGAACGACCGCACTTTGTATGGAAAACCTGTGCGCGGAGGAACCAACTCGTAGCTAGTTGCGCCTCTACTTTGTTTCGAGTCCGCTCAACAACTTAAGTGAGCTGCTAGCGCCCTTACTTTGCTTCGAGTCCGCTCAGCAACTTAAGTGAGCCGCTAGCGCCCTTACTTTGTTTCGAGTTTGCTCAGCAACTTAAGTGAGCTGCAACTAGTTGCGACAAGGTTTCTTGCCGGTAGCGGCACCGCCAGCAGGCTGCTGACGTCCCGCACTCAGCGCTCGTGGCCCAGGTGCCTGCACCGGCAAGTTCCCTAAAAGCGTAGGGTAAAAAGACGTACAAAGGGAGGGATCAAGTAAAGGGAATAACATTGCAAATCATTCCATAGAACAAAGCTATATTACAAAAATAACTTGTCGCGCCTCTAATGAAGTGTTCCCGTGACATGGCTGGCAGCGACAAGGAAAGAAGAAGTGGGCGGCCTAATCTACGCGATCGCCTTTGACCCTCTTGATTCCGCTCACCTTGTCCACAATGGGTGCGACAAGGGCTTTGAGCTCCTCCAGATCAGCTTTTGGCGGCAAGGTCCTAAGGATATTGGTGAGGCGGAGGCCCGGATTGCGGAAGGCCACCTTCATCAGCACCTCCTCCAGAACTCCGGCGCAAATCGTGCGCGACTCGTCGGCCAGCTGCTTTGGGATCCGTTCCCGGAGCTGCTGGAGAGCCGTCGCCACGCCCTTGAAGAACAGAGTGAGCTTGACGCTGGGTTGGAGATTCTTGTCGGAGGAATACCTGAAGCCTTCCACCCCCAACTGCACCAGCTCCTCTTCAATGACTGCAGCAACGTCCACGAGGCCCTCCGTCCAGAGCGCCACGGTATCTCTGAGGAGATTCTGGGTTTCGGCGGCCCTCGCCAGCAGCGCATCATTGGCCTTGATGTCTTTTTTCAAGTCTTCCTCCCGTTTCCTGGCGCTGTCCAACATCTCCGTCAGGGTGGCCAGCTCAGCGTCAGATCGGTGTTGGAATCCTTGGCGGCGCTCAGTTCCTTGCCCTTCTCGGCGAGTCGGCCATGCAGCTCACCGTGGGCGAGGGCGTCCTTCTCGCGCTCTAGCTTGAGCGCGGCAAGCTCTTCGCCACCAACCTTCAGATCAGCTTCTAGCTGCGCCACCTTTGCCTCTAATTCTTTCTTGGCGGCCTCGGCAGCCGCAGCCGCATCCTTTGCCTCTTGGAGCGTCCCGCCGAGTGCCCGTTCGCGCGCGGCAAGCTCCTCTTCGTGGCTTTCGAGGTTCACTTTCTTCTGAGCCAGCTCGCCTTCTCGCGCGTACAGCTTCTCGCCGGTGAGCCGCTGCTGCTCTTCAGCCTCAGCCTTCTCAAGGATGAAGGCCTTCCGCTCCTCAGCAAGCTGCTCCCGCTCCTCCACCAAGGCCCGGAGAGTTTCTTGGCGAAGACCCCAGAGCTCCTCCGCACGCTTCTCTATGTCCACGCTCGCCCTCGCAACAAGCGCTTCCCGGGACTCCAACTTGACTTGGCGGGCGCGGTAGAGCGCCAGCAGCCTCCGTAGCAGCCGCTCCTCCTCAGGCTCGCCGCTGCTGCTTCCCGGCGCGTCGATGATCGACAAACCGGCGGAGGCAAGCACCTCCCCATCCAGAGCTTCTCCTTCCACCGGCGCCCTGGAGCTTGACGCCCAGGGGAGCTTGATGAAGATGCCCTCGCCGACCTTCAGATAGGCGCCGGGCTGGGACTCCTCGGAGTCTGCCGCCACGGCAGCGGTGGAGGGATCGGCGGTCGGTGCAGCGCCTGGCGCTCCTGCGGCCTCAGGGCCGTCAGTGCGATCGCCAGATCCCCCGCCTGCTTCTTTGGCAGCAGCCTTGGCGGCCTCTTCGCCGGCGGGCACGTCAGCGCCGGCTCCTCCTTCGGTGGCCGCGGCATCATCAGTATTGCCGCGCGCGTCCTCCCCGCCGCCCGCCTCGGTCTCCATCGGATCCGCGGAGGGTGGGTCTGACGACCGGAGAAGAAGGAGAAATCAAACAAGTATCCAAGAAGAAAAATCAGCAGAAGACTACAAGGAAAGTTTCGGGCAAGAAGGACTACCTGTGCTGGGATCCGCTGTCATGACCTCCACCACCGGTGGATCGTTGGCGCTGTCCCTTGCCGGAGACTCCCCCCTTGCCGGAGACTCCTCCCTTGCCGGAGATCGTTTCCTTGCCGGAGAACGCTCCCTTGCCAGGGAGTCCACCCTTGGCGGCGTAGTCGAAGCAGACGACGAGTCGGAGGTGATCACCACGCCCTCCTGATGTAGTTGTTCTGCTCCTGTACAAGCAAACCAGCGATCAGATATCAACAAAGGAAAAGAGCAACCACGCGCGCCCAGAAGCAGAAAGTACCTTTGTGCGCGGATGCGCCCGTGTCTCCGTCGACCAGAATAGATAGTACCACTCCCTCAGATCCTTTGCGGAGAGCTCGGGGAGGAAGGTGGCCCGCTCTTTCCGCAGCGCCTCAAGCTGCTGCGCTTCGGTCGACTTCGTAGCTTTCGCGGCCTTCCCCTTCCCGGGCTTCGGAGCCATGGCGAAGGCGGTGGGGGAGATCGACGGCGCTAGTAGTGGCGGCGGCGACGGGAGCGGAGCGCTGCTCTCTTTCGACTCTGGAAGCGGAGGAGGGCGGCGGGGTTTTCTGAGATTGCGGCAGCGAATGGCGAAGATAGGGGAAATACCCCTGTTTCCCCTGCTTATAAGGAGGAGGGAGCGGACGTTACGCTCTTTCCAAATAAAGAACCACCCACGATCTCACCCATGACGCCGTGATTGACGCGTGCCGTTGCGGGAGGCGCGGTGGATACGGAGTTAGATTCGGCATGCCCCAGGCCCGCGTGTGCCCGTGCACTATTTTGGGCCTGGCCCAACAGCGCTCGGCACCGTGTATGGCCCAGGCCCGGGGGCTCCTGTCGGTGTACTAGAGTAGGGGTACCCTAGTATCCCGAACTCGTGCACGGGTAGTTGCAGCGCCCCGCGGCAAGGCCTGCCGGATGACCGCCAGGGTCCTCCGTGGGTTCCCTTGGAGCCCCTTCAAGAACAAAGTGTTTAAGCTCAGGAGACAAGACCCCGGCAAGAGGAGCTTGCCGGGAAGGCCAACCAAAGCACCACAAGAAACTTGCCGTGACGCACCACACATCCCGGCAAGATCCGGCGAGCGACAAGCTTCCGGACGTGACAAGACGACGACCGCGGCAAAGAGCTTGCCGCGGGAAACCCCCACTTCGTGCCCGCGCTCCAGCACACCTGCCAACGTGTCGCTCTGGAACCCTCCCAAGCACACGTAGCAGGAGGCCGTGCAGCTAGGGGTGCGAGGTGGCGAGCAGGTGCTGACAAGATAACCATCATGGCAAGCGGTGGCGCCCCTAACGGTCCTTTCCTGCATTATTCGGGCGACTCAGACGGGCATTCAATGCCCCTGTCCCCTGCCGTCAGAGTTAGGTAGGGTGCACTGTATCAACTACCTCGCTTTTTACATTTCTACCCTTCTTTGCGTTGCTACCCGTCGGTGACCCCTTTACCCTATAAAAGGAGGCCCATGCGCAACGTAAAGGGGGTTCGAACCCAGAAAGTCCACACGCTCGGTCTCGTTAGCAGCTCGAGGGTACTGTAGCTCTCGGCGCTCCCGAGCAAGAACACAATAAAACCAGACAAGCAGCAGTAGGAGTATTATCTCTCCGGAGAGCTCCGAAGCTGGGTAAAACTGCTCGTGTGCCTCGCCTCGATCTGCTCTTCGTGCGACCTCCGCCCCCTGCCGAACCGAAAAGGGGCCCGGTCCGCCGGCCCCATAGGTGTTCGTGGATCGCTAGTTTTCCCACGACAGTTTCAGTGATCTCTGAATCAAAGGTAATTCTTTTTGCCACTTAAGGTAATAGTCTACGAATCACCCTCCTCCAGGATGTTCCGCTGTGGCATCATGTTAACTCAACTCCTCGCTACGTTGACAATCGTTTACCACCTCCTAAGTGTGGAATTGTTGTCAACCTAGTGAACCCTTGTCATCTGTTCCACTCCATCCCTTTAGGTGTGTGCTTCGTGTCTCAACCCGAGAGATGGTTCTATGCCTCATTCCGTGAGTTGCTCGATCTTCGAGAAGATCGATTCTTCTAGAATTTTCCTTTCTTCTCGTTGTCAGGTTGGATGGAGTTCTCAGAGCAAGACGTCGAGACAAAGATGGGGATCAAATCAACGCTCTTATGAAGTGCACCCTAGATCGTGAAGATTATACTAGTTTGCCTTTCCCCTTCGTCTTACCCTACGCTTGAATCTCGGGTCGAGATTCTTGTTTAGTGGGGGTGAGTTGTCACATCCCCAGTTCAGGCCTTGCTTGTTTTTGCTTTAGCCTCCATGCATCATGTTTAACTTTCAAATGAATTTGAAATGGGGGCTGTTCAAACCCTAGCACCTAATGAATCCAACTAGGGTCAAAATAAAATCTTTTTCAATAAACCCAAAATGCCCTCTGGAAATGTTCATGATTTCTGGTAAAGGTGAAAACCTCTGCCAAAAATGATGCACATATTTTTAGGTCATTCTGGATTTTTGAATTAAATCATATAGTATTTGCATTTGGGCATTTAAATGCTATAAAATATTTTAAATGCTCAAATAATCCCAAACTGAAATGTTTACTGTAGGATATATTTCCAACAGTGGTCATGAGCAGTTGCATGATTTTTGGGATTGATTTAGTATTTTTAATAAAGCCACAAAGCTGCAGAAAAATAGAAAACGGGAAAGAGAGAGAGAGAGAACTTACCTGGGCCACTTACCTGGCCAGCCCAGCCCACTGGCCCGGTGCCAGTCATCGCCTACCTCTGCCAGTAGGCAGAGGAGGGACACCGCAACGCCGCCGAGCTCGCCACGCCACCTCCCTGCCTGCCTGGCTGCCTTCCCCTTCCCCGGGACGTCTCCCGCAGCGCCACACCACCCCCTCGGACCCCTCTCACTCTTCCCCGAGGCCCCGCCCCTCTGCTCCCTCTCTCTCGCCCGAACCCGAGCGCAGCCGTCGCTGTCGATTAGAACCACCGCGGCCACAGGACCTCGCTCGCCTCGCCAACGTGTCCATGGCCTCCGCCTCGATGCCCTCGTCCTCCCCGTCGACTCACTCGACGCCGGACGCCTCAAAACGCCATCCACGACCACTTCTTCATCGTCGGCCGCCGCGGATCTCCATCGCCGACTCGCCGCCGTCCGACCTCCCCCGAGCTCGCCGTCTGCTCCAATCGACTCCTCACGTGGTTCCGACGATGAGTTCGATGACACCGATGAAGAGCTATATTATCTTCAGAAGTGCCAGGCAAGCAAAACCCCCTTGTTCATTCCAATAAAATGCCACTCTCTCGCTCCTTCTCTCTTTTACTGCATTAGGACAACAATGATTCATCTGTTACTTGCTGCGGTAGCTGAACCCCTTTATCCTTTGCATGACCTGTCATTGCCACAGTAAATAGATGAAACCCACTAGCATGAGTAGGAGTTGTTTGAGCCCTGATGTGCCTACTCATTCATGTTTGTTTGTCATGCCTGCTACTGCTTAGAGTTGAGTCAGGTCTGATTCATCGGGAATGAATCGGAGGTGTGTGAACATGTCCTACTGTTGAGAGCTAAGTGTGTGAACACGATTTGGTAAAGGTAGTGGTGAGACGCCATATAGGAGTACATGGTGGGTTGTCTCATTGCATCCACCCTCAGGAACTGAGTTCTGTGTTTGTGATCCATGATTAGTTACTACCACACATTGGGTTTCGGTAACTCGACCCCTCTCGACTTATTAACCAACTTGATCTCTGTCCAGGAGTTGCAACTAGTTTCTGGTGTTTGTAGGTACTGTTAGTAGTCTACCAAGTGGCACCCGGTACAAGTGGGCTTGGGACAGACTAGGCACAGTGGCCCGGTGTACCAAGTGGCACCCGGATGGTGGACTTGGGAACCCTGCACACATTGTTTGGGGCCGTGAGCGACACCCCGGCCGGATCTCCTTGCGGATGGAACCCGAATAGGCGATAAACCTGGACGAGAGACTTGTGTGGTTAGTCAGGTCGTGGCCGACACCCTCGCTGGGCTTCCGCTTGAAGGTTGCCGAGTACATGTCGTGTAAACGGCGGTAAGTGGTGAGAGCGTGTGTGAAGAAGTACACCCCTGCAGGGTTAATATGATCTATTCGAATAGCCGTGTCCGCGATAAAGGACTTCTGGGTCGCCTGCACAGTTCATAGACAAGTGAAAGTGGATACTCTAAAATGCGCAAGATAAGTGTGAGTGCTATGGATGGCGTTCTCGTAGGGAGACGGGAGCGGATCCATAGTGGTGTATTGATATGGTGAATATGTGGACTCGTGTGCGCCACCTCAAAGAGTCACTTGTAGTCGTAGTTCAGGATAGCCACCGAGTTAAAGCTGGCTTGCTGCAGTTAAACCCCACCATCCCCTTGTTGATAATGATGCATATGTAGTTAGATCTGATGTAAGTCTTGCTGGGTACATTTGTACTCATGTTGCTTAATTTATGTTTTTGCAGAGAGACTTCAGTCTCGCTAGTAGTACCGCGTGGACTTCGACTTTTAGCTTGTTACCTCAGCTACGATCTTGTGCCTCGGCAGGATCTGGTAGATAGTCAGGCTTCTCAGCCTTTTTCATTTGTAGATGTCTGTACCTAGACATGTTAAGCTTCCGCATGTGTTTTGACTTGTATGCTCTGATTGTTGGGTCATGAGACCCATGTTTGTAATATCTCGCTCCTTGGAGCCTATTGAATAAAATACTTGAGTCGTAGAGTCATGTTGTGATGCCATGTTGTATTGCACATATCAAGCATATTGTGTGTATGTTATTGAAATGCTTGGTATGTGTGGGATTTGACTATCTAGTTGTTTATCCTTAGTAGCCTCTCTGACTGGGAAATGTCTCCTAGTGTTTCCACTGAGCCATGGTAGCTTGCTACTGCTCCAGAACACTTAGGCTGGCCGGCATGTGTCCTTCTTCGTTCCTGTGTCTGTCCCTTCGGGGAAATGTCACGCGATGAATATCGGAGTCCTGCTAGCCCAGTGCTACAGCCTGGATTCACTCGCTGATGACCGGCACGTTCGTTGTTGGGTCATGTATGCCTGTTCCTGTAAGTTAGTGCCACTTTGGGTTCACGACTAGCCATGTCAGCCCGGGTTCTTTGTCATATGGATGCTAGCGGCACTATCATATACGTGAGCCAAAAGGCGCAAACGGTCCCGGGCCAGGTAAGGTGGCACCCGTGGGAATACCGTGCGTGAGGCCGCAAAGTGATATGATGTGTTACATGCTAGATCGGTGTGACTTAGGATTGGGGTCCTGACAATAAGAGTATATATGGGCGAAATAACTAGGCCAGAAGACCCACGAGGGGACCACAAGACAAGGGGGCGCCCTACCCCCCGGGCACACCCTCCACCCTTGTGGCCGCCTCGGGGCTCCTCCGACTTCATCTCCAAGTCTCCTAGTTTGCTTCTGGTCCAAGAAAGATCACCGCGAAAGTTTTATTCTGTTTGGACTCCGTTTGGTATTCCTTTTGTGCGAAACTCAAAAACAGGCAAAAATCAGAAACTGGCACTAGGCTCTAGGTTAATAGGTTAGTCCTAAAATGATATGAAATAGCATATTAATGCATATAAAACATCCAAAACAGACAATATAATAGCATGGAACAACCCAAAATTATAGATACGTTAGAGACAACCCAAAATAAAACCCAAAAATTGAAAAGAGAGAATTAATACTGAGCTTCAAAGTTACTATCCCTTGATTCACTTGATTCACTTTCATGGCTAGTCATCCCATAATTGTTAGCACTCCCGATAATGAAGTCCTGTATTTTAAACGAAGGGAGGGAGAGAATTTAAAAGATGCTTGGTATAGAATTTGCAATGCTCAGAATAGATCTACTCGAAAGCAATCTACTGCCGTTCTTCTCTGTAATTTTTACGTGGCATTACTGCTTGGAATAGATATGTTCTAGATACTATTACTGGGGGAAATTTGGTGGGGAGACATACTTTTGATTCTTATAATGCCATGATAGATTTGGTAGGATCACCACCTCTTTTGGTTAATGGAACTGCCTTAACCTTGAACATGTAATGCAAAGGCTTGATATTATTGAAAATAAAATTCCTACCATTGAGTAGATTGAAAATTTGGGTAAAAAGATTCATAATCAGATTACTCAATACACATCTAACGTAGTAGTTACTTTAAATAATCTTAAAGAAAAGGAACCTATAGTTAATGAAAAGATAGATGAAGATTCTGCTAGAAATGGCAAACTAGAGGATATTATTACCAACTTGGGTTTCGCTTTTTCTTTCATTAAAACTACGCAAAATCTTCCTCCAACTAAGGCTACCAAGTTTATTTACGTTCCTAAGAATAAGGGTAAATCTTATAGTAAGGAAAATGAAGATCTCAAAATGATTAGTGTTCACCCCAATTTTCTCGATATTATTAAGGAACCTTTTGCCAAGAATGATTTTTTTGATTTCTTGCCTAGGAGTTTGATCATTGATAAAACCAAAGAATCTCCAAAGGATTATACGTGTTCAATTGAAGAATTACATACCAAAGATGACAATACCTAGATCTATTCGTGTTTTTATGCCTAGCTAAAGGCGTCAAACAATAGCGCTTGTTGGGAGGCAACCCAATTTTATTTTTGTTCTTTTCTTTTTGTTCCTGTTTAGTAATAAATAATTCATCTAGTCTCTCGTTAGATGTGGTTTTGTGTTTTAGTTAGTGTTTGTGCTAAGTAAGACCTTTAGGATAGCTTATGGTGATTGTTGTGTTGATCCTGCAGAAAAACAAAAAAAATTTGTGCCTATTAAAAAATTTCCTGGATTTTATTGAAACGTGATTTTGCTGATTTTTTTGCTCTGGATTGGTGCACAAATTTCCCTGGTCGTCCTAATTTTTTAGAACTTTTGGAGTAACAGAAGTATTCGAGAGTTACAGATTGCTGCAGACTGTTCTGTTTTTGACAGATTCTGTTTTCTATGTGTTGTTTGCTTATCTTGATGAATCTATGGGTAGTATCGGGGGGTATGAACCATGGAAAAGTTGGAATACAATAGATATTAGACCAATATAAATAAATAATGAGTTTGCAACAGTACCTTAAAGTGGTGATTTATTTTCTTATACTGACGGAGCTTATAAGATTTTCTGTTGAGTTTTGTGTTGTGAAGTTTTCAAGTTTTGGTTGAGGATTTGATGGACGATGGAATAAGGAGTGCCAAGAGCATAAGCAGGCACCCCAAGGTAATATTCAAGGACAACCAAGAGCCCAAGCTTGGGGATGCCCCAGAAGGCATCCCCTCTTTCGTCTTCGTCTATCAGTAACTTTACTTGAGGCTATATTTTTATTCACCACATGATATGTATTTTGCTTGGAGCGTCTTGTATGATTTGAGTCTTTGCTTTTTAGTTTGCCACAATCATCCTTGCTATATACACCTTTTTGAGAGAGGCACGCATGAATCTGATTTATTAGAATACTCCATGTGCTTCACTTATATCTTTTGAGCTAGGCAGAGTGCTTCGCTTATATCTTTTAGAGCATGGCAGTGGCTTTATTTTATAGAAATTGATGAACTCTCATGCTTCACTTATATTATTTTGAGAGTACTTTCATGGTAATTTTCTTTGGTTATAAATTTAGTCCTAATATGATAGGCATCCAAGAAGGATATAATAAAAACTTTCATATAAAGTGCATTGAATACTAGAGAAGTTTTGATTCTTTATGATTGTTTTGAGATATGAAGATGGTGATATTAGAGTCATGCTAGTGAGTAGTTGTGAATTTGGGAGATACTTGTGTTAAAGTTTGTGATTCCCGTAGCATGCACGTATGGTGAACTGTTATGTGATGAAGTCGGAGCATGATTTATTTTTTGATTGTCTTCCTTATGAGTGGTGGTCGGGGACGAGCAATGGTCTTTTCCTACGAATCTATCCCCCTAGGATCATGCGTGTAGTACTTGGTTTCGATAACTAATAGATTTTTGCAATAAGTATGTGAGTTCTTTATGACTAATATTGAGTCCATGGATTATACGCACTCTCACCCTTCCACCATTGCTAGCCTCTCTTGTGCCGCGCAACTTTCGCCGATACCATACACCCACTATATACCTTCCTCAAAACAGCCAGCATACCTACCTATTATGGCATTTCCATAGCCATTCTGAGATATATTGCCATGCAACTTTCTACCGTTCCGTTTATTATGACACGCTTCATCATTGTCATATTGCTTTGCATGATCATGTAGTTGACATCGTATTTGTGGCAAAGCCACCTTTCATAATTCTTTCATACATGTCACTATTGATTCATTGCACATCCCGGTACACCGCCGGAGGCATTCATATAGAGTCATATTTTGTCCTAAATATCAAGTTGTAATTCTTGAGTTGTAAGTAAATAAAAGTGTGATGATCTTCATTATTAGAGCATTGTCCCATGTGAGGAAAGGGTGATGGAGGCTATGATTGCCCACAAATCAGGATGAGACTCTGGATGAAAGATAAAAAAAAGAGAAAAAAGAGGCCAAAAATGAGAAAGGTGAAAGAACATTTGGTGCCCCATGTTTGGTTTTGGTAATTGATGACAATCTCTATGGACTAATGGTTGCGTTGAGTTATATTCGTAGGATTTGTCCATAGGATTTTCTTGAAGTCCATTTGTTCCGTTCAAGGAGTTTATGAGTTGACCAAGGTGCTATTAAGGAATTATCCAAAGATTGATCATGTGAGTTGATACGTCTCCAACGTATCTATAATTTTTGATTGTTCCATGCTATTATATTACCCTTTTTGGATGATTACGGGCTTTATTATATACTTTTATATTACTTTTGGGACTAACCTATTAACCGGAGGTCCAGCCCATATTGCTGTTTTATTGCCTGTTTCAGTATTTCGAAGAAATGGAATATCAAACGGAGTCCAAACAGAATGAGACCTTTGGCAACGTGATTTTTTGGAAGATTATCATCCTGGAGACTTGGAGGTCAAGTCATAAGATACTCGAGGAGCCCAGGAGATAGGGCCTGTAACATCCCAAAATTCTAAATTTTGGAATGTTATAATAAATAGATAGTTTTGATTGATTGGTTGATTGATTGACTGAAAGTGAGTGAATTTGAAACTTTTTTAAAGTTAAATGAGAGGGAATAAAAGGACTTTCCCAAACGTTCATTTTTGCTTTTATGATCTTCGTGAATTCAAATTCTTTTCACCACAAAACCCTGGAGAGAAGATGACATGACTTCTTCCATTTATTTAAATGACAAGGGGTGTTGAAAATATTTGAATTTCATTTGGAAAATATTTCCAATTCTGGAACTTTATGCAACTCAATGATTTTCACGAGCGAAGATAAAATGACTTCTTCAAAACATATGAAATATGAGTTGGGAGTTTCAAATATTAAATTCAAAGTTCTTTTGAATTTATTTTTCAATTTGGAGTTATTTGAGTTTTATTCAAATTATTTTTCTCCAAAAATAAAATATATGGAAAATAGGGTAACATGATTCCCTACATCAAAAAATTGGAGAGAAATAAATTTGAATTAATTTTGGTATTTTAAAGTGATTTTTACTGGATTTTACTAGGGCAGAAGCACTCTTTGCTTTATTTGAGTTTGTTTGAATTTTATTTGACTCTCGAAAAATGTTCACGATGTAGGAAATATTTTTCTGAAAACTTTGATATATTATATGCCTAGGTTGTATTTTTATTTTATAAGTATTTGTTTATTTTATTCATCTGGAAACTGTTTTTTTTAAAAACCCTTTTCGCCAAACAGGGCCGGCCCAGCCAACCGGCCAGGCCACGGCCCAGCCCGACGCCCGCGCGCCCCGTCCTCCTGGGCAGGACTCCTCCCGCCGCACGCCGCCACGCCGACATGGCCGCCGTCCCCGCCTCAGACTCCTCGCGCCGCCTCGCCTTGCCCCCTCCTCCACGCATCCGAGGCCCCGCCTCCTATAAATGCGCTGGCCCCGCCGCCCTCTCTCTATGCTCGCGCCGCCGCCCATCGCCAGATCCGCCGCCCCTACCGCCGTTGTCAACCGCCGCTGCCGCTTTTCTGCGCCACCGCCTCGCCGCGCCTCCACCCCGCGCGCCACCGCCGCCACCTCGCCGCCCTCGCTCCCCGCGCTGCCCTCGCCCCTCGCCGTTGCCCCGGCCACCGGAGCACCGCCGGCGACCACGCCCGAGCCGCCCGCTGTCGCCGGAGTTCAACCTCGCCGCCGCCGGTTTTGTCGCCAAAGCCACTGAATCACCGAACCGGTAAATAAACCGCCCGGTCCGGTCTATTCTTTTTCGGTTTTCTTCGGTTTACCTTTTAGTCGGTTTTATTTTTTTTAGGTTAGATTATTTAGCGAACGCTTTCTGTTTAAGAAGTTTTAGTGAACATTTTCATTCTGTAGTACTGTTTAACAAACGTTCGTTATTTAGATTTTTTCTTTTTCTGTTAGTTTTATTCAGGGACTTCTTTGTAGATGTTTTATTTACAATTTAGCCCCTGGACTTCAAACCCTCACAACTTTTTACTCGTTTGTCCAAATTAGTTGAAACCAACGCCCACTTCTTCGTTATGATCTCCTCTATCCAGTAAAACAACTTAAACATGTTTTTGAAAGTTTAAAATTTGAATTAGATCAGATTTGAATTTGAACTTCGTTTGATCATAACTTGAGTTTCGTAACTCCGATTTAGTTGATTCTTTTTGCAAATCAAAGCTCTTGACCTAAACTTTCTGATAAGGCCAAATTCACATAATTTTGGTACTGTTTGGAATTGTTTTAAGTTGCAAGAGTTATTCACTTGGTTTTGATGTTTTCCGAATCGTACTCTTCGCTCTTTCTGATCTTTTGAATGATTGCTTATGTGTGGTTACTATTGCTTGCTCACGATAGATTGACCGGAGTGTGACGAGTAGAACTATCAAGAGTTTTGAATGCTAGTAGAAGTGGATTGGGTTTGAGTGAATTTCTATGACATATGTGAGATTGTTAATTAATGGTTTATTTAAGGTGGCAACATTAATACACATCTGGGTGGATTGAGGCACCTGGTTACTCCAGGATTTGCCTGTCTAGGCACCTAGGTTTCCAGGACTTGCCTGTTTTTCTTTGGACCGCCACCCAGGCTCAAAGGATCATGAGATTATTCAAACTAGAAACTTACGTGTGCAGCCACAAGCCATTATGGGCTCTGGCATAGTTGATTAAGTCGTGCGAACTCTTACGGGTAGACTAGCAGATGTAGGGGAAAGTAGGTGTACCGGTCTACCCTATGTAAGGTGCTAGCGCTTCCGAAAGACTATGTCTCGGTCATACGTTTCTCAAACATCATGTAGTGCGAGAAATCCAACGGAGGCGATCGAGTCTTGTGGGGAAAAGTGCGCAAACCTCTGCAAAGTGTATAAACTAATCATGGTTAGCCGTGTCCCCGGTTATTGACATCTTGAGTATCTAGTACTTGGATTATCCTATTGATCTCATCATGTTACTTTAATTAAATATTGTTGGGTTTAATGAGTACTTTTAATTGGGATTGAGAATGCTGTCAACCATTCTCAATGTTTAACAACCACCTTGATAGTTAAGTAAATTTATTCCTTTGCAGTAGGGAAAAATTGGCTTTTCGCAAAAACTATAACCGTAGAGCTTTTCCACCAGCCATATATGCATGTAGTGATAGCCTTTATTCATCATTGCTCTATGGTGTGAATTTGCCAGTACATTCAATGTACTGACCCTCTGTGGCTGCAACGTCTCATGTTGCAGGATCTTACGACGAGTAAGTGATACGTTAGGGTTACGATTTCTACACTCAACTTTGCCGTTGGTGTTGATGGGAATCCACAACCTTGTTACTTACGCTATTTGGATTGAGGTAATAGTCTTTACGTTACTTTATACATGTGATTTACCTCTGTTATAAATCCTCGAGTACTGTGTGTGTCAGCATACCGATCCAGGGATGACACTTAAGCAAAGAGACTTGATCCATTCGGGTCGGGTCGCTACAGGCCCCCCCTACAGGGCTTGCCGCCCTGTCTCATGAACCCCTCGAGCACCCCCCGACCGACTTCTTTCGCCTATATATGCCTATGTACCCTAAAACCATCGAATATCAAGATAGATCGGGAGTTCCACCGCCGCAAGCCTCTGTAGCCACCAAAAACCTCTCGGGAGTCCGTTCCGGCACCCTGCCAGAGGGGGAACCCATCACCGGTGGCCATCTTCATCATCCCGGCGCTCTCCATGACGAGGAGGGAGTAGTTCACTCTCGGGGCTGAGGTTATGTACCAGTAGCTATGTGTTTGATCTCTCTCTCTCTCTCTCTCTCGTGTTCTCTCTATGGCACGATCTTGATGTATCGCGAGCTTTGCTATTATAGTTGGATATTATGATGTTTCTCCCCCCTCTACTCTCTTATGATGAATTGAGTTTCCCTCTTGAAGTTATCTTATTGGATTGAGTCTTTACTTTGAGAACACTTGATGTATGTCTTGCCGTGTTTATCTGTGGTGACAATGGGATATCACATGCCACTTGATGTATGTTTTGGAGACCAACTTGCGAGTTCCTCCCATGAACCTATGCATAGGGGTTGGCACATGTTTTCTTGATTCTCCGGTAGAAACTTTGGGGCACTCTTTGAAGTACTTTTATGTTGGTTGGATGAATCTGAGGTTGTGTGATGCATATCGTATAATCATGCCCACGGATACTTGAGGTGACAATGGAGTATCTAGGTGACATTAGGGTTTTGGTTGATTTGTGTCTTAAGGTGTTATTCTAGTACGAACTCTTTAATAGATCGATCCGAAAGAATAACTTTGAAGTGGTTTCGTACCCTACCATAATCTCTACGTTTGTTCTCCGCTATTAGTGGGTTTGGAGTGACTCTTTGTTGCATGTTGAGGGATTGTTATATGATCTATCTATGTTATTATTGTTGAGAGAACTTGCACTAGTGAAAGTATGAACCCTAGGCCTTGTTTCCTATCATTGGAATACCGTTTACGCTCACTTTTATCATTAGTTACCTTGCTGTTTTTATTATTTCAGATTACAAATACCTTTATCTACTATCCATATTGCACTTGTATCACCATCTCTTCGCCGAACTAGTGCGCCTATACAATTTATCATTGTATTGGGTGTGTTGGGGACACAAGAGACTCTTTGTTATTTGGTTGCAGGGTTGCTTGAAAGAGACCATCTTCATCCTTCGCCTCCCACGGATTGATAAACCTTAGGTCATCCACTTGAGGGAAATTTTCTACTGTCCTACAAACCTATGCACTTGCAGGCCCAACAACGTCTACAAGAATAAGGTTGTGTAATAGACATCAAGCACTTTTTTGGCGCCGTTGCCGGGGAGGTGAGTGCTTGAAGGTATATCTTTAGATCTTGCAATCGAATTTTTTTGTTTCTTGTTTTATCACTAGTTTAGTTTATAAAAGAAAACTACAAAAAATGGAGTTAAGTTTGTCTCATAGGCTTCACCTTTTTAATATCATTCGTGAGTATGATGGAAAGGAAAATTGTGCTCAAGTGCTAGAAGAACAATGCATTAAAATGCTTGGTACTAAATCTTTGAATGATGAGCATGATTGCAATGTTGTTAGTATGAACTCTTTGAATATCCATAGTACTAATGATGATTGCACTAGTTATGATGAAAATGTCTCCTATAAGCATGTTGATTTTTGTGGAGTGCATGTTTGCATGAACACACCAAATAGAGAAGATATATATTGCAAGAGGTATACGCATTTAGAAAGTAAATGGTTGCAAGAAAGGCTAGATGTGAGTGCTGAAAATTTAAAATACCTTTGCCGTACTTGTGAACTTTGCAATAAACGTGGTCATTTACATCTCCAATGCAAATTGTTTCATGACCGAATCGTGTCCAAAAATTGTGATGAGTTGATTTCCCTTGCACATTATAATGAACTTAGTTTGCTTTTGGGTTATGAAGAGTTGAAACGTTTAACTAAGCCTATTCCAGAATTTAATCTTGAGCATTTCCTTGATATTGATCTAGAAAAGATTTATATGTTTTGTGCGGAGAATTGCATTGAAAATCCTTATATTGCCAATTACCTAAAGAAAAGAAAGCAAACAGAATATGATGAGAATACTAATGAAAGGGAAGAGACTTCCCAATATCCTCCTATTATTTCTCATGATGAATCAGGTAATGAGGAGGAGCTTTCTATTCAACCAATCTCATCAATAAGGAGCTCAAAGAGGAAGGTTGAACCCACACATAATATGAAGAAGAAAAAGAAAAGAAGGAGCAACAAAGGTAGAAAGGTATCCCTCCCAAATGATGTTGCTCCTACTACTCATTGTGATGATGATAATTGCTATACTATTGGTGCTATCAATATTTTTAATGATGAGAGTGATTATGCTTATGATATGAAAGGGCCCTAGCTTGGGGAAGCTATGTTTGATGAGGATGAAATATTTGAGAATGTATTTGCTGAAATTAATGTTTGTCCCAAGCTTGGGGATGCTATGTTTAATGAAGATGATAATTTTAGCATCCCAAGTTTTGATATGCAAAGTTGTTATGATGATAGCATGCCTCCTACGTATGATGATTATATTGATGAAAGTGGGTTTGGAAGAGTGTAAACTTTAGGAAGTAGTTATCCCACTATTTTGGAGGATGTTGAATCTTATTGCGATGAATACGAAAGTGGATTTGGAAGAGTGTCAACTTTATTTAGTGATTCCTCTATCTTGGGAGAGGTTTCAATCGATTATGATGAGAACAAAGCTGCTACTTATGATGATTATTGTGATTAAACTTATGCTATAAAAAGTAGTGATGATTATATTTACAAATCTTGTCATGATTATGATTACCCTTTTTCTGAACATTACTCTTTTAGTGTGGAAACAATTTTTAGTGTTCAAGTCTTTTATGATACTCCCACTATTCCGAATGAGAAGAAATTTGCCTATGTGGAGAGTAGTAAATTTTCTATGCTTGTAGATCATGAAAATAATGCTTTAGGTGCTAGTTATTTTGTTGAATTCATTCATGATGCTACTTAAAATTATTATGAGCGAGGAATATATGCTTGTAGGAATCGGAATATGTCAAGTTTCCTCTCTATGTGTTGAAATTTTTTAAGCTATGCTTGTTTTACCTTCCTATGCATGTTGATTATTGTCCCTGTCGGTGTCAAAACCGGCGGATCTCGGGTAGGGGGTCCCAAACTATGCGTCTAGGCGGATGGTAACAGGAGACAAGGGACACGATGTTTTTACCCAGGTTCGGGCCCTCTCGATGGAGGTAAAACCCTACTCCTGCTTGATTGATATTGATGATATGGGTAGTACAAGAATAGATCTACCACGAGATCAAGGAGGCTAAACCCTAGAAGCTAGCCTATGGTATGATTGTTGTTCGTCCTACGGACTAAAACCCTCCAGTTTATATAGACACCGGAGAGGGCTAGGGTTACACAGAGTTAGTTACAATGGTAGGAGATCTACATATCCGTATTGCCAAGCTTGCCTTCCACGCCAAGGAAAGTCCCATCCGGACATGGGACGAAGTCTTCAATCTTGTATCTTCATAGTCTTGGAGTCCGGCCAATGATGATAGTTCGGCTATCCAGACACCCCCTAGTCCAGGACTCCCTCAGTAGCCCCTGAACCAGGCTTCAATGATGACGAGTCCGGCGCGCATATTGTCTTCGGCATTGCAAGGCGGGTTCCTCCTCCGAATACTTCATAGAAGATTTTGAACACCAGGATAGTGGCCGGCTCTGCAAAATAAATTCCACATACCACCGTAGAGAGAATAATATTTACACAAGTTCAATCTGCTGACGTATTTCGTGATATGACGTCACACCACAGCCAAGCCTTTACTCGAATCATTTTTATTGTTCGACCTCAGCGCGTTTAGCGAAGCGGTTTCCTTGGCACGTCTTGTCCCAGTAGAGATCGTGTCCCCTTATTCCGGGATTCTCATCAATACGGACGTGGGTAACCCAACCGCGCCATTGATTGCGGCGCTTGGGAGATAAGCGAGTTTTACCGGGATGGTGGGGACGCACAGTTTCGTCCGCCCATATATAAGGGGATAAGGATCCACCTTTTTACCTACGCCTTCTTCCTCCTTAGCTTATCCATATCCGCGCACTCGAGCTCCAGCGCCCAAGTCCGCACATCTCACCTCAACCTTCTCCAACCATGTCCGGAGCGGGAGGCAAGTGGATGGCCTCCTCCGTCACGGAGGGGCACATCAAGAAGCTGCGCAAGGCCGGATATTTGTCCAGCGATATCATGCACCGGCTCCCCGACGAGGGGCAGCTCGTCCCCACCCTCGGGCCCCATGAGAGGGTGGTATTCCTTCCCCATTAACTCCATGGACTGGGCTTCCCACTCCACCCCTTTGTCCGGGGGCTCATGTTCTACTATGGCCTGGATTTCCATGATCTGGCCCCGAATTTTATCCTCAACATCTTGGCGTTTATCATCGTGTGCGAGGCCTTCCTCTGCATCCAGCCCCACTTTGGCTTATGGCTAAAGACCTTCAATGTCAAGCCAAAGGTAGTGGGCGGCAGCCAAGCGGAGTGCGGAGGCGCCATGGTGGGCAAGATGCCCAACGTCACCTGGCTCGAGGGCGCCTTCATGGAAACCATCAAAGGGTGGCAATCGGGGTGGTTCTACATCACCGAGCCACGTGACCCTGAATGGGCAGCGGCCCCTGAATTCAGATCTGGCATCCCCACGCAGCTCACCGCCTGGAAAGAGAAGGGCCTGTTGTGGGGCGATTCGGAGGAGCTGACCGGACTCCAATCTTGTCTCCAAACCCTGGTGAACAAGAAGCTCAAGCTTGTCAACATGGTCCAGGTCATGCTCATCCGCCGGATTCTCCCGTGCCAACAGCGGGATTTCAACCTGTGGGAGTTCGATCCGGCACAGCACCAGACCTTGAGCAGGCTCTACGACACTACGTACGAAGAGGCCTGGAGGGTGCTGTTCAAGGGCGCCGAGGCGCCCGCATCCGCTACCGAAGATCGCGGATTCAGCTCGCAGCGTACGGCTGGCGAGGTAAGCTATATTATCCTTTACGAGACACTTGCTTTCCATAGTTTGACTCTATGTGGGATTTAAACTCCCAATACCTTTAACAGGCCTGGCAGATGACGTCCGGATAGGTTAACTGTCCGGCTTCCCTTCCAGAAGACCCAGCGGATGCCCGTTTGACAGGGCTGCTGGTCCCTGCACCTTACGTGGTGCCGGAGAAGAAGGCCAAGAAGAAGGCCACGGGAACCCGGAGGAGTTCCCAGCGCCAGGTGTTATCGGACTCATCGTCCGACGACTCCGAGGTGGACTCCTCCCACGAAGATGAGGAGGAGAAGAAAGAGGCCTCTCCCCCAGCGGGGGGAGAGAAGAAGAGGAAGGCTTCCCCAACGGGGGAGGCCGAAGGGTCCAAGAAGGGAAGGACCCTTCCTCTGGACTGTTCCACCAACGCCAACGATGGCGAAGAGGAGTGGCCCTCCAGGGCCAAGCCCCTGGCGAGATTGTAAGTATCCGGATTCCAGAATAACTCATGTTTTTCCTTTCGTTGCATAGCGTCTTCTAACGCCGAATTCAACCATGTAGTCCGCCCAAGGACGATCTCCCCGCTTCGTCGAGCGGGTCCCTGGGTTCGTCGGATGTGAATAGCGCTTCACTTCCGACCGCCTCCTCCCCCCGTGACACAGACGACGCCGAGGTGGGGTCCCAGAAGGGGACCAGCCAGGAGGAGGAGGCGCCGGAGGTGCCACAGGGCAACCTCTCGGACCTTGGACCGGACTCCGCACTGGAACCTTTGGTGGTTTCGGAGTCCGGCAGGCGGCCCCTTCGTGGGAAGGGCAAGACAGCAACGCCGGTGGCCTCAACTTGCTGGAGGCGCTCAACAGCGCTTCCATCGACGAGGGACACCGCACTGTCATGAGTGCGGTGATTCAGAAGGTTCAACTCGCCAAGAGCGGGCTGACCGAAGCCTGCACCAGCTTTCTAACAGGCTTTGAGGTATGTGATTAGGATGTGTAAAAATAGTACCGCATAGACAGTAGCCCCTGATGCTCAGTTCGGTATTCGGAAAGAAAAGCCGAACTGAGGATCTAAAAAGATATACGCAGGAGTCTAACACAAATATGTCAATATGGGAATGCAGGCTGCGCTGCAGACCTCTACCGCACTGACTGTGGAGGTCAATTCCTTGAAGCAGAGCCTCGAGCGGTCCGAGATCGAGTTTGGCCGTGCCAAGAAGCAGCTGGAGGACAAGGAAGGTGAGTAACACCTTATTAAAGTTGTACCTTATAGAAAAGGATTTGGTTGCAAAAAGAAAAATGACAAGAATAACGTGGGTACTCCAGGGCCTACGAACGAGGTGGAGAGCCTGAAGGAGGCGGTGTCCGTGGCCGAACGCAATGCGGCCGCGGAACGCGCCGAGCGAGAGAAGCAGGAGGCGCAGGTGGCGGAGGTACGGCAAGAGCTCCAGGCTCTCGTGAAAAAACACGAGAGTTTGGAGCGTGACTCGAAGACTCGAGAGTCCGAGCTTGCGTCGGCTCTTGAGAGTGCCAAAGCCGCTAAGGCCGAAGCCCAAAAGGCCCTCCAGGAAATCGAGGCAGTAAAGAAGATAGCGGCGGGTAAGACATTCTTCATGTAAAGCAAGCATGTAAAAGTGAATTACCTGTTACTTACCCGAATTCGGAGCTCTCCAGGAGCGTTCGCAGATCTGCCCCGTAGCGTGTCCAATGCTGCCGCGTTCTACAGAGCCGAGGAGGGGAGCTCGACGGAGAAGGTGTTCTGGTGTCAGTATGCTGAGGCCAGACATCCGGTGCCCCTGAGCGACCAGCTGAAGCAGCTGGTCGAGCTCCACAAGGTGGCCGAACAGGCCATGAAGGGCCTCATAGTTCGGCTGTGGCCCAAAGAAGCCATGCCTGGGAGCTACTTCGGTCTGGTGCAGCGGCTGGTGGATGCCTGTCCATGGGTTGACGTCATCAAGCACTCCGCCTGCATTGAAGGTGCCCGTCGGGCCCTTGCCCGCGCTAAGGTGCACTGGGGCAAGTTGGACGCCGAGAAGCTTGTGACGGACGCACCACCGCCGGGCAAGGAGTATCGCACGCCCGAGATGTATTATAAGGGTGTCCTGAAGGGTGCCCGCATTATTGCGGGTGAATGCTCCAAAGATGTAATTTTTTACTAGACTCGTATTTTGTTATCCTGTGCGCTGAAAACTTTGTTCATATGCGCTAAGCAACGCTTGTTAATTTAAAATATTACCTTCTATGCGGCCGTTTATCAAATCTCAGAGATGGCAAGTCGTTGGCTTCGGCCCCCATGCCGCGAGTGCTGGGGTGTTCGGGATAAACTTGAGCGCTCTTGTTCCCATTTTTGGGTCCTTCCAGGGAGGCGCTCAACACAATGAACGAGGAAACTGGACTTATAATGCTTGAACACTCTCACTTAGCCATAGAATTCTATAATTTTAAATTTTGGTGAAGCCCCTAGTGTTCGGAAGGCCGAATTGGGGCGCTATCCACGCCTGGGCCGGACAAAGCCGGTTCCTCGCTCTAAGCGGCATAAGTGTTTAGGGACTCGAAAAAACCTCTCGAACAGCGACCGGCTGTCGCCCCATCATGACGGTCAATTTTAGCTTTCTCCACTGAGGTGCTCAGCCCAGCTCAACCGGGGCACAATCGCAGTGGTTCTCCTAGCGCTACCTTAGCCAATATAACGGAACGTAAGGTACCAAAACATGGGAGCCGGGCAAACCCAACTATTGACCCAAGACATGATTCAGAGCCGATGCATATAATTCTATAAGTTCGGGGTGCCGCACTTGTGAAAGTGTTCGGACTTATCACACCATAATTTGGGGAACTTAAGCCCCTGGTGTATTTGGCCGTACCAAAGCGTACGGGTGCAACATGTCATAAGTGAACATATATAAAAGGGAATGCAATGATAGGCAAAAAGGGATGCATTGTTTATTCAAAATATACTGCAATGAATGCAGAATGATACAAATAGTGCGATAAGCAAGGGGTGGGACTATTTAACATGTCTCCCTCCAGGGGTAGGCTGCGGAATGGTGTATAAAACAGGTATAATGCTCGTAATGGAGACCACCTGGATACTCGTCGTAGCTTTTTTGCTTCCCTGGCTGCTGCATCATGAATTCGGCGGGTCTACTGCCGGGCAGGGCTCCTGCTTGCTTGAACACCCAACAATCTCTGTTGGTGTGATTAGCTGGCTTTTCGGGGGTGCCATGTATCTGGCACAAGCGATCGAGTATCCGGTCCAAATTGGACGGGCCCAGAGTAGTTCTTTTGAATGGCTTTTTCCGCTGACCGGGTTTAGAGCCTCTGAATCCGGTGTTGACTGCCATGTCTTCAGTATTATTGCCGTTAATGCGGCGCTTGTGCTTATTGCAACGCGACCTGCCATTGCTATCTTTGGTATCCGAACTACCAGAGTTTTTGGTTAGGTTGTTACTGCGGGCTAGCCAGCTGTCTTCTCCCGCACAGAAATGGGTCATGAGCGATGTGAGGGCTGCCAATGATTTCAGCTTCTCCTGTCCTAGGTGCCGGGCAAGCCATTCGTCGCGGATGTTGTGTTTGAAGGCTGCAAGGGCCTCTGCGTCTGGACAGTCGATGATTTGATTTTTCTTGGTTCAGAACCGTGTCCAGAATTGTCTGGCCGATTCGTCTGGCTGCTGAATTATGTGGCTTAGGTCATCGGCGTCTGGTGGTCGCACATATGTGCCCTGGAAGTTATCAAGGAATGCGGCTTCCAGGTCCTCCCAACACCCAATTGATTCTGCTTTCAAGCTGTTGAGCCAATGCCGAGCTGGTCCTTTAAGCTTGAGTGGGAGGTATTTGATGGAGTGAAGATCATCACCGCGGGCCATGTGGATATGAAGGAGATAGTCTTTGATCCAAACCGCGGGATCTGTTGTGCCATCGTAGGATTCAATGTTCACGGGTTTGAACCATTCGGGGATTTGATGATCCATTACTTCATCTGTGAAGCATAGTGGGTGTGCGGCGCCTCTGTATTGGGCTATATCACGACGCAGCTCAAGCGAACTTTGTCTACTGTGTTCGGCCCGGCCGGAATTGCTATATCCGGTGTGGCGATTGTCGTCGTGTATCGTGGGGCGCCCACACGATCCGTAGATCGATCTTGTTTGTCTTGCCTTATCCTCCAATATGTCTCGCAAGTCCGGCGCATTCCCCCGTGGCTTTGTACTTTTCGAGCGGTGCCGGGGTGCGGCTTTAGTGGAGGGCCTAGAGGCCTCTCTGTCGCGGCCACGAGGTGGCCGGTCGGCCGTATTATGCGCTGGTGATGTAGGTTTATATGCTTCCTCCTCTAATCAGGGCAGCAACTTGCGTTTGGGGTAGCTTTTGGAGGGGCATTCGAGTTCGTACTCTTTGGCCGCAAGGACTTTAGTCCATCTGTCGGCTAGCAAATCTTGATGAGCTCTAACCTGTTGCTACTTTTCCTTGAGGCTGCTTGCCGTGGCCATAAGCCTGTGTTTGAAACGCTCTTGTTCGACGGGATCCTCAGGCACGACAAATTCGTCATCGTCGAGGCTTGCCTCGTCTCCGGAGGGAGGCATGTAATTATCATCCTCTACCTCTTTGTCTGCCGCTCTCTCACGAGGGCTGGCTTCTCCATCCTCCTGTGCTGAATCTTGCTGGAAGGGGTTGTCTTCGGCACTGTTCGGGGTTTTATTGTCTCCGGAGTCGGAATCTCCATTTTTTCTATGGCGGGGTTTAGAGCAGCGCCGGTGATGCCGGCGCTTAGGCTGTTTCTTGGAGGGGTCATCCTCCGCTGTTCCATCGCCATTCCCATCCTTTGGGATGTCCACCATGTATATGTCGTATGACGAGGTGGCTTTCCAGTACCCCATAGGCGCTGGTTCTTGGTCGTCTCCGGCATCGTCGTCCATACCGTCGATGTCTTTGGAGTCGAAGTCTAGCATGTCGGTTAAGTCGTTGACAGTGGCTACAAAGTGGGTGGTGGGTGGGCTTTGAATTTCTTCGTCGCCCGCATCCCAACCGTCCTGACTGTAATCCGGCCAAGGCTCTCCTGATAAAGAGAGATACTTTAGCGAATTCAGGATGTCGCCAAAAGGCGAGTGCTGAAAGATGTCCGCAGCGGTGAACTCCATGATCGGCGCCCAATCGGATTCGATTGGAAGGGGCGCGGGAGGTTCATAGTCCGGCGAGGAGTCCGGCACCTCGGAGTCACGAGCTTCACAAGGGACAGGGTCGGTATTCGGCTCCATCGCCGTAGAGGTAGCAGCCCCCGAGGCGGTGTCTAGCCATCCATCCTCGATCGGCGCAGTCAGCTCTGAGTTAAGGGTCAGAGCGGACTCTTGTGCAGCCTCCAGGGCACTGTCCGGCAGCAGAGCTAAATCATGCCCATCGCGACAGTGCGGCATGCTCGGCTGTGGCTCGAATCCATCGAAGATCAAGTCTCCGCGGATGTCGGCCGTATAGTTCAAACTTCCAAATCTGACCTGATGGCCAGGGGCGTAGCTTTCGATCTGCTCCAGATGGCCAAGCAAATCGGCCCGCAGTGCAAAGCTACCGAATACGAAGATCTGTCCGGGGAGAAAAGTCTCACCATGGACCGCGTCGTTGTTGATGATCGAAGGAGCCATTGGGCCTATGGGTGAGGACACAGAGGAACTCTCAATGAAAGCACCAATGTCGGTGTCAAAACCGGCGGATCTCGGGTAGGGGGTCCCGAACTGTGCGTCTAGGCGGATGGTAACATGAGACAAGGGAAACTATGTTTTTACCCAGGTTCGGGCCCTCTCGATGGAGGTAAAACCCTACTCCTGCTTGATTGATATTGATGATGTGGGTAGTACAAGAGTAGATCTACCACGAGATCAAGGAGGCTAAACCCTAGAAGCTAGCCTATGGTATGATTGTTGTTCGTCCTACAGACTAAAACCCTCTGGTTTATATAGACACCGGAGAGGGCTAGGGTTACACAGAGTCAGTTACAATGGTAGGAGATCTACATATCCGTATTGCCAAGCTTGCCTTCCACGCCAAGGAAAGTCCCATCCGGACACGGGACGAAGTCTTCAATCTTGTATCTTCATAGTCTTGGAGTCCGGCCAATGATGATAGTTCGGCTATCCGGACACCCCCTAGTCCAGGACTCCCTCAGTCCCCATAAGTTGTTTGCTCACAAAATCCCTATGCATAGGAAGTGGGTTAGGCCTAAATGTGCTAGTCATACTCTTCATGATGCTCCCATTATGTTTCGATTCTTATCTTTTATGTGAGCATCATTGTCATCATCATGCCTAGCTAGAAAGGCATTAAAGAAAAGCGCTTTTTGGGAGACAACCCAATATTTATCCTCACTGTTTTTGTGTGTCCACATGATTATGGTACTGTAGTAATCATGTTTTATAGCTTTTGTTTCAATAAAGTGCCAAGTAAGACCTTTAGGATAGCTTACGGTGATAGTTGTGTTGATCCTGTTGAGAATCAGAAACTTTTGCACCCAGTAAATTAGTTTTGTTAATTCACAGAAACGTGCTGCTGATCTGATTCTTTTTGATCTGGATTGGTACACGAATTTCTTAGGAATTCCTAATTTGGTAGGATTGTTGGAGGTCCAGAAGTATACATTTGATACAGATTACTACAGACTGTTCTGTTTTTGACAGATTCTGTTTTTCGTGTGTTGTTTGCTTATTTTGATGAATCTATGAGTAGTATCAGAGGGTATGAACCATAGATAAGTTGGAATACAGTATATATTACACCAATATGAATTTAGAATGAGTTCATTACAGTACCTAAGTGGTTGTTTTGTTTTCTTATACTAACGGAGCTTACGAGTTTTCTGTTGAGTTTTGTGTTGTGGAGTTTTCAAGTTTTGGGTAAAGATTTGATGGACTATGGAATAAGGAGTGGCAAGAGCCTAAGCTTGGGGATGCCCAAGGCACCCCAAAGTAATATTCAAGGACAACCAAGAGCCTAAGCTTGGGGATGCTCCAGATGGCATCCCCTCTTTCGTCTTCGTTCATCGGTAACTTTACTTGGAGCTATATTTTTATTCACCACATGATATGTGTTTTGCTTGGAGCGTCATTCTCTTTTGTTAGTATTTTCTTGCTGTTATTTATATTAATGTTTTGCATCTTTAGTTTCAATAAAAAAGTCAAGGATAGCCTTTGCCATGCTTATTTTGCTAGTATACATGTTGCTGTTTGAAAACAGAAAGTTTACCGCTGTTGCAAAAATTCCCTAGAAAATTCAGAGAATGCTATAATGATGAAACCTTTTGCATAATGAGCTCTGATAAATTTACTACAGTGGTAATTTTGTTTCATAATTTTTGGAGTTAGGGAATTATTGGTACTCTTGCATTCTTTACAGACTGTACTGTTTTGCAGATTGCTGTTATGTTTGCATTGTTTGCATATGCTTGTTTGTTTAATGATTCTATTTGAGGATAGGAGTATTAAATATGCAGAGACATTTAGTATTCAATGTTGAATAATAATTTTAGTGATTTGTTACAGTAGAAAATGATAAGGTTTTTGCATTGGCTTATACTAACCTATCTCACGAGTTCTTGTTGAGTTTGTTGTGGATGAAGCTTTTGAGAAATAGAGAAACCATGATATGAGAGGAATTAAGGAGACACAAAAGTTCAAGTTTGGGGATGCCCAAGGCACCCCAAGATAATATTTCAAGAAGTATCAAGCATCTAAGCTTGGGGATGCCCCGGTAGGCATCCCACCTTTCTTCTTCAACAACTATCGGTTAGTATCGGTTGAGCCTAAGTTTTTGCTTCTTCACATGAGTTGTGCTATCCTTGCATTGTCATTTTATTTTGTTTTGCTTTCTGTTTGAATAGAGTATCAAGATCTGAAATTCTTTAATGAGAGAGAGTCTTCACATAGTTACATAATTATTTAGCTACTCATTGATCTTCACTTATATCTTTTTGGAGTAGTTTTACATTTACTCGTGTGCTTCACTTATATCCTATGAGTAAATTGTTGAATGAGTTGATTGTCATAAACCTGAAATTATATATGCCTCATTTTCTTATCCCATGGGGAGTAATGACTTCACGTCTAAGAAGTAGAGGTTGTAAATTTATTGAAGGTTAGCAAACATTGTATTGGTCATTTGAACAATTTCATGAAAGAATATTGAAGGAAGAGAGATTTCATATATAAATATACTATTGTAGACATCTTTTATAATTGGGAGCACTCATTAAGTATGACATGCTAAAGAGTTGATGTTGGACAAGGAAGACAACGTAATGGGTTATGTTCTCCGACATCTCAGTTAAAGTATATTGTCATGGATCATTCAAACATGTTGAGCTTGCCTTTCCCCCTCATGCTAGACAAAATTCCTTGCACCAAGTAGAGATACTACTTGTGCTTCCAAATATCCTTAAACCCAGTTTTGCCATGAGAGTCCACCATACCTACCTATGGATTGATTAAGATCCTTCAAGTAAGTTGTCATCAGTGCAAGCAATAAAAATTGCTCTCTAAATATGTATGATCTTTTGGTGTGAAGAAACTAGCTTTATACGATCTCTTGTTATGGAAGCAATAAAAGCGACGGACTGCATAATAAAGGTCCATATACAAGTGGCAATATAAAGTGACATTCATTCACATTAAGATTTTGTGCATCCAACCCTAAACGCGCATGACAACCTCTGCTTCCCTCTGCGAAGGGCCTATCTTTTACTTTATGTCTTTTACTTTATGCAAGAGTCAATGTGATCTTCACCTTTCCCTTTTTCATTTTATCCTTTGGCAAGAACTTTGTGTTCGGGTGATCCTGATGTATATATCCAATTGGATGTAAGTTAGCATGAACTATTATTGTTGACATCACCCAAAGGTGAATACGTTGGGAGGCAACACTATAAGCCCCTATCTTTCCCAGTGTGCGATTGAAACTCCATAACCATTAGTATTGCGTGAGTGTTAGCAATTGTAGAAGACTATATGATAGTTGAGTGTGTGGAGTTTGCTATTCCTCAAAATAAGATGAATTGCAATTGTTTGATGACTGAGAATGAAGTTTGCTAGTTTTCAAGAAAGTTTATGGTCTATGCTTTGACATGTGAATTGCTTGTTACTTTATCGTGAGAAGTTTTATGAGATGAACTACTGTTATGGCATATTATCATGCTAGAAAAGGTGATTGAAATTATCATTGATCAAACTTGTGCACCTTCTAGCATTCCACATCAAAAATTCTGTTTTTATCATTTACCTACTCGAGGACGAGCAAGAATTAAGCTTGGGGATGCTTGATATGTCTCCAATGTATCTATAATTTTTGATTGTTCCATGCTATTATATTACTCCTTTTGGATGATTACGAGCTTTATTTTACACTTATATATTACTTTTGGGACTAACCTATTAACCGGAGGCCCAGCCCATATTGTTGTTTTATTGCCTATTTCAGTATTTCGAAGAAAAGGAATATCAAACGGAGTCCAAACGGAATGAAACCTTCGGCAACGTGATTTTTTGGAAGATTATCATCCTGGTGACTTGGAGGTCAAATTAGAAGATACTCGAGGAGCCCAGGAGATAGGGGGCGTGCCCCCCTACAGGGCGCCCCCCTGTCTCGTGGACCCCTCGAGCACCCCCCGACCGACTTCTTTCACCTATATATGCCTACGTACCCTAAAACCATCGAATATCAAGATAGATTGGGAGTTCCGCCGCCGCAATCCTCTGTAGACACCAAAAACCTCTCGGGAGTCCGTTCCGGCACCCTGCCGGAGGGGGAGCCCATCACCGGTGGCCATCTTCATCATCCCGGCGCTCTCCATGACGAGGAGGGAGTAGTTCACTCTCGGGGTTGAGGGTATGTACCAGTAGCTATGTGTTTGATCTCTCTCTCTCTCTCTCTCTCTCGTGTCCTCTCTATGGCACGATCTTGATTTATCGCAAGCTTTGCTATTATAGTTGGATCTTATGATGTTTCTCCCCCCTCTACTCTCTTGTGATGAATTGAGTTTCCCTCTTGAAGTTATCTTATTAGATTGAGTCTTTACTTTGAGAACACTTGATGTATGTCTTGCCGTGTTTATCTGTGGTGACAATGGGATATCACGTGCCACTTGATGTATGTTTTGGAGACCAACTTGCGGGTTCCCCCCGTGAACCTATGCATAGGGGTTGGCACACGTTTTCTTGACTCTCCGGTAGAAACTTTGGGGCACTCTTTGACGTACTTTTATGTTGGTTGGATGAATCGGAGGTTGTGTGATGCATATCGTATAATCATGCCCACGGATACTTGAGGTGACAATGTAGTATCTAGGTGACATTAGGGTTTTGGTTGATTTGTGTCTAAAGGTGTTATTCTAGTACGAACTCTATAATAGATCGATCCGAAAGAATAACTTTGAGGTGGTTTCGTACCCTACCATAATCTCTACGTTTGTTCTCCGCTATTAGTGGGTTTGGAGTGACTCTTTGTTGCATGTTGAGGGATTGTTATATGATCTATCTATGTTATTATTGTTGAGAGAACTTGCACTAGTGAAAGTATGAACCCTAGGCCTTGTTTCCTATCATTGCAATAACGTTTACGCTCACTTTTATCATTAGTTACCTTGCTGTTTTTATTATTTCAGATTACAAATACCTTTAGCTACTATCCATATTGCACTTGTATCACCATCTCTTCGCCGAACTAGTGCACCTATACAATTTACCATTGTATTGGGTGTGTTGGGGACACAAGAGACTCTTTGTTATTTGGTTGCAGGGTTGCTTGAGAGAGACCATCTTCATCCTGCGCCTCCCACGGATTGATAAACCTTAGGTCATCCACCTGAGGGAAATTTTCTACTGTCCTACAAACCTGTGCACTTGCAGGCCCAACAACGTCTACAAGAAGAAGGTTGTGTAGTAGACATCATGAGTATTGCACTTTTTGCTAGCATGTCTTGAAGATGAAGCGAAGATTGTGTGAACATTCATGTGTATCTTCGAGACATCATGTTTATGAAGAGAGAACATTTCACATAAAGTGTAGAAGATACACCGAGTGGAATCAAGTGATCTTAGGGTTTGGTAAGCATTGTCCACTGTGCTTTGTGTACTAACCCGTGGTCTTTGTGAGAGTTCTATGTGGGGTTAGGTTTGCTTCCATGGGCTTGCGTCAAGAGGAAGATCACATACAACCCATGCAGGATGACATCAAATCAAGGTTGTGTTGTGCAAGTTCAAGTGGAGCATCATGAAGAAATCATGCTTTTAGCTTGTTGTCCATTGTGGTGACAATGGACTTGTGAAGGTGTGCCGAAGAGTGACTCACCCATAGTGGAATATGGGGGAGCAATCAACTAGCCTTCATCGAGCCAACGCAATCACGAAAGGTGCTCGAACTTGAGGGAGTCAAGATCGTCATCATCTAGCTCAAGTGGACTTCATGCAAGGCAAAGGTTTTCCCTTGATAGGATTTCTATTTTACCGGTCTCATGGTGATAGTTTGGAGACCAGGTTATAGGATCGATTATCGTACTATCAAGGGGGTCTCTCGATGAGTAGCTTGATCGTATCGTTCGTAGAGAGATCAAACCATTGCAGCCTTGCATCATAGTTCTTGGTTCTTCTCCTTGTGAGATTTAGAGCTTATGGTCATTTTCATGACAAGCTTGAGTTCATCGAAAACGGAGTTCATGTGCATCTTCTATGATGTTTTCGATGATGGAGTTTTTGCCAGTTCTTCATTCTTAGAGGTTTCACATCTCTACCTTTGGCATTTGTGGTGGTTCCCTTCATGAGTTTTAGAGCTTATGATCATCTTCATGACAAGCTCGACTTCATCGAAAAGGGACTTCACATGCTTCTTCTATTGCGTTTTCGGTGTTGGAGGTTTTACCGGTCTTTTTCGAGGAAGGATTCTCACCATTTTCTTATGGGTCTTTTCTCATTTGCTTCTTATTGTTATTTCTATCAATTTTGTGTTAGCCTTTGTCGCTAGCTTTCCAACAAACTTGGTTTCGTGGAATTCGGAGTCCGTTTGCACAAGTTGTGTCACTTTTACCGTCCTTAAAAAGGCTGCAGCGGTACTACCGCTTGGAGTGGATGTAATTTTTTACTACCGCTCCATAGCAGTACTACCGCAGCTTCTTCAGTGGATACTTCCGCTCCGGACCAAAAACTCGTCTTAAGTCCAGCGGTGGAAGGCACAGATGTATTTTTTTAGTACTGCTCGCAAGCAGCAGTACCTCTACACTTAGGGTAGTACCATGAGGACAAGCGGTAGTACCGCTCCGGAGGTTCTACCGGCCTTTTGCCTCCTCGTTGTTGTTTTTCAAAGGACTTCCACCCCCTAGCAGTAGTGCCGCTCCCATGAGCGGTAGTACCACTCTGTGCGGGCCGTGAGCATAACAGATGGATTTCCCCCCCTATAAAAAGGGGTCTTCTTCCCCAATGAACCTTATCCTTTAAGCTCATGTTGTTCCCCCATTGTTGTCCTTATTCGAGCTTGCTATCTCTCAATCCCTCCATGGATTCTTGCTTGTTTTTGGGGAAAATAGAGAGGAGATCTAGATCCACATTTCCACCAATCACTTTCTCCTCTATGTGAGGGGAACCCCTTGGATCTAGATCTTGGAGTTCTTGGTGTTCTTCCTCTCATTTTCCTCCTGTAAGTGCATCTAGTGCCCCTTAGTGATTTTGTTGTATTGAAGACTTATAGGTTACGGGACAAATATGTTTGTGAGTGTACACAGACTCTATAAGTCGATTAGGAGTTTGATAATTGCGTGAAAGTCGATCCCTAAAAATGTATGTCTTCAGCTAAAGACTTTGGTTCTCCTGAAGATTTTGAAAGTGAAGAAATTGGTGTGACCTTGAAGACTTGGATATTAATGCGAGGATTATGAAGCATGAAGACTTTTGTTTTCATAGTTTCATATTCTCTTTCTTGAGTCATAGGAAACACCGTACTGTTAAAGGGGGTCGAGGTAATACCACTAGTAGAAAACGGACCTAATATGAGACACATTAGTGCCGGTTTGGTTTCGAGCCGGCACTAATGTGTCCATTAGTGCCGGTTCCAACGGCTAGCTAGCCGTCCTTATTAGTACCGGTTCGTGGCGAACCTTTAGTACCGGTTCGTGCCACGAACCGGTACTAAAGAGGGTGGTGGCAGGGTGTTGTCAGTCTGGGGCCCGTCCAGAACCTTTAGTACCGGTTCGTGGCACGAACCGGTACTAAAGGTCGACGTACATAAACCCTTCATCCACCGGAGCCACTCTGTTCTTCCCCTTTCCCCTCACTTCTCCTCTGTTCTTCCCCTTTCCCCTCGAGCTCCTCACAAATTTTGCCCAAAATTTGTCAAGATATGAAGGCCCCCATCCATTCAAATGATCACAAAGGTTAGCAACTTTGTCCTTTCAACTCTCATTGCTAGATTAGCTCTTGCAATGCTTTGTATAGTGATTAATTTGGGAGAAATTATATTTGCTAGTATTTGATTTATATGCAATTTGAGGTCAAAAATAGCACTTAGTTTGCATATGTAGGTGTGGTTTACTTAGTGCCTTCTAAATCTCCGTCGTAACCACCGTCGATCGCCCACACTGTCCCGTCGCCGGCACCACCTTGTGGTGAGGCTCTTGTTCATGAATGTTTGACATTACCAAATTGATGTTTGTGTGATTTGGATATATAGTTACTCGTATAATTATCTTACCCGTACGTTGTTTGTTATACATAGTGCCATGGTTTTGATATCCGTCCCCGTCAGCCCTCGTCCTTGTTATGATTCGGATGAGGTATATTCTCTTTTAAAACTAGTTGTTGCATTTCGTGTTTATGACAAATTATGCCCATCAAGTTGACATAGATATTTTTATCTAGGAGGTATGTGAACCGGAAATTCCAACCGACCCTATTGTCGAGAGGTTAAATTTAGTTGAAAGAGAAAACGAGTATTTGAAAGAAAAATTGAAAAGAATTGAGGGGGAGAAGATGGAATTGGAGTTGCATGTTGCCGATGTCGTCGATGATCACAAGATCAAGATGGAGAAAGTGAGGTTGAAGATTAGAAAGATTAGAAAATATGCCATTGATAGTGTGGCTTGGTATCATTATGCTGTTGGATCAATTGTTACCTTAGTTGCGATCTTCATCGCATTTGTTGTTGCATTTAAATTCTTTAGCTAGAGAGTTATTTGTATGTTGCATTTAATTAAGTGCTGCATATGAACTTTATGTATGAACTTTATGTATGAACTTGTATTAATTTGGTCTATTTGGTGTTGTGTAATGAAGGTGAGCCGACAATGGATGTATGATGACGATGCTCTCCTGAGTTCATTAATGGCGTGCATACTTTTCTGCGGGCCGCTGAGGCAAACAAGCGGGCGAATGGTTTTATGCCTTGTTCATGTGCTTGCTGTAAGAATGGTCACAGTTACTCTACAGAAAAAACCATTCACATCCACCTATTTAAGTCCGGTTTCATGCCCCACTATAATGTTTGGACCAAGCGCGGAGAAATAGGGGTTATGATGGAAGACAATGAAGAAGAAGAGGACGACGACGGCTATCCTGGCCATGGGTTCCCTGAATACGATGATACAACAATGGGGGAAGAAGCTGAGCCGGCAATGCGGGAAGAAGCTGAAGAAGAGGCATCAGATGAGCCCGCTGATGATCTAGGTCGGGCGATTGCCCATGCAAAGAGAAACTGCACAAGTGATCTGGAGAGGACGAAGTTGCAGCTCATGTTAGAGGATCACAAGAAATTGTTGTACCCGAATTGCGAAGCTGACAAAAAAAAGTTGGGCACCACACTTGAATTGCTGCAATGGAAGGCAGAGAATGGTGTATCTGACAAGGGATTTGGGAAGTTGCTGGTAATGATAAAGAATATGCTTCCAAAGGACAACGAATTTCCCGAGAGTACGTATGAAGCAAAGAAGGCTGTCTTCCCTCTAGGGTTAGAGGTGCAAAAGATACATGCATGCCCTAATGACTGCATCCTCTACCGCGGTGAGTACGAGGATTTGAACGCTTGCCCGGTATGCGGTGCATTGCGTTATAAGATCAGTCGCGATGACCCTGGTGATGTCGAGGGCGAGCGCCCCAGGAAGAAGATTCCTGCCAAGGTGATGTGGTATGCTCCTATAATACCACGGTTGAAACGTTTGTTCCAAAACAAAGAGCATGCGAAGGCGATGCGGTGGCACGCAGAAGATCGTAAGAAAGATGGAAAGTTGAGAGTACCCGCTGATGGTTCGCAGTGGAGAAAAATCGAGAGAAAGTACTGGGAGGAGTTTGCAGGTGACCCATGGAACGTATGGTTTGGTCTAAGTGCAGATGGCATTAATCCTTTTGGGGAGCAGAGCAGCAACCATAGCACGTGGCCTGTGACTATATGTTTGTATAACCTTCCTCCTTGGTTGTGCATGAAGCAGAAGTTCATTATGATGCCAGTGCTCATCCAAGGCCCTAAGCAACCCGGCAACGACATTAATGTGTACCTAAGGCCATTAGTTGAAGAACTATTACTGCTGTGGAATGGAACAGGTGTACGTGCGTGGGATGAGCACGGACATGAAGAATTTGACCTAAAGGCGTTGCTGTTCGTGACCATCAATGATTGGCCTGCTCTCAGTAACCTTTCAGGACAGACAAACAAGGGATACCGCGGATGCACACACTATTTGGATGATACCGATAGTATATATTTTGATAGTTGTAGGAAGAATGTGTACCTGGGACATCGTTGATTTCTTCCGACAAGGCATCCCGTAAGAAAGAAAGGCAAGAATTTCAAAGGTGAGGCGGATCATCGGACGAAGCCTCGCCACCGTACTGGTGCTGATGTACATGATATGGTAAAGGATTTGGAGGTAATCTTTGGAAAGGGTCCTGGTGGAAAACCTGTTCCGAAGGACGCTGACGGACGTGCACCCATGTGGAAGAAGAAATCTATATTTTGGGACCTGCCATATAGGAAAGACCTAGAGGTCCGCTCCGCAATCGACGTGATGCACGTGACAAAGAATCTTTGCGTGACCCTGCTTGGCTTTTTGGGCGTGTATGGGAAGACAAAAGATACACCAGAGGCACGGGAGGACCAGCAACATATGCACGGAAAAGACGGCATACATCAGGGTCAGGCCAGCTACGCTCTTACCAAAGAAGAGAAGGAAATCTTCTTCGAATGCCTGCTCAGCATGAAGGTACCATCTGGCTTCTCGTCGAATATAAAGGGAATAATAAATATGGCAGAGAAAAAGTTCTAGAACCTAAAGTCTCATGAATGCCACGTGATTATGACGCAACTCCTTCCGGTTGCACTGAGGGGGCTTGAGGGAGTCCTGGACTAGGGGGTGTCCGGACAGCCGGACTATCATCGTCAGCCGGACTCCAAGACTATGAAGATACAAGATTGAAGACTTCGTCCCATGTCCGGATGGGACTTTCCTTGGTGTGGAAGGCAAGCTTGGCGATACGGATATGTAGATCTCCTACCATTGTAACCGACTCTGTGTAACCCTAGCCCTCTCCTGTGTCTATATAAACCGGAGAGCTTTAGTCCGTAGCACAAACAACCATTACAACAATCGTACCATAGGCTAGCTTCTAGGGTTTAGCCTCCTTGATCTCGTGGTAGATCCACTCTTGTAACACACATCTTCAATATTAATCAAGCAGGACGTAGGGTTTTACCTCCATTAAGAGGGCCCGAACCTGGGTAAAACATCGTGTCCCTCGTCTCCTGTTACCATCCGCCTAGACGCACAGTTCGGGACCCCCTACCCGAGATCTACCGGTTTTGACACCGACATTGGTGCTTTCATTGAGAGTTCCTCTGTGTCGTCACTGATAGGCTTGATGGCTTCTTCAATCAACAACCACGCCGTCCAGGGTGAGACTTTTCTCCCCGGACAGATCTTCGTGTTCGGCGGCTTCGCACTGTGGGTCAATTCACTTGGCCATCTGGAGCAGATCGAAAGCTACGCCCCTGGCCGTCAGGTCAGGTTTGGAAGCCTAAACTTCACGGCTGACATCCGCGGGGACTTGATCTTCGATGGAGTCGAGCCACAGCCGAGCGTGCCGCACTGTCACGATGGGCATGATCTAGCTCTGCCGTCGGACAGTACCCTGGAGGCCGCACACAAGTCCGCCCTGACCCATAGCTCGGAGCCGACCGCATAGATCGAGGATAGGTGGCTGGACACCGCCTTGGGAGCTGCAACTTCCACGGCGATGGAGCCAAATACTGACCTTGTCCCTTATGAAGCTCGTGACTCTGAGGCGCCGGACTCCGAACCTCCTGCGCCCCTGCCAATCGAATCCGATTGGGCGCCGATCATGGAGTTCACCGCCGCGGACATCTTTCAGCACTCACCCTTTGGCGACATCCTAAATCCGCTAAGACATCGCTCCTTATCAGGAGAACCTTGGCCGGACTGCAGTCAGGATGGCTAGGATGCGGACAACGAAGAAATTCAAAGCCCACCCACCACCCCCTTTGTAGCCACTGTCGATGATCTAACCGACATGCTAGACTATGACTCCGAAGACATCGACGGTATGGACGACGATGCCGGAGACGATCAACAACCAGCGCCTACAGGGCACTGGAAAGCCACCTCAATCCATGATATATACATGGTGGACACCCCAAAAGGGAGCGACAACGAGGAACAACGGGACGCGGCGAAGGATAATTCCCCCGAAAAACAACCAAAACGGCGACGCAAGCGCCGCCCCAAGTCCCGCCTCGATAACAACGGCACTCATAGTGACCCAGCCATAGCGCAGGGCAAACCAGTGGGCGACGAACATGCAACCAAGCAGCCATCCGAACAGGATGAATCGGATAATCAACTCACCCTCGGCGAAGACAACAGTGCGGACGATCTCACACCGGACACACCACTGGAGCATAAGAACCTCCAAAAAAGGCTTGTCACCACTGCAAGAAAGTTGAAGAAGGAGAAGCAGAAGCTGAAAACAGCGGAAGACATACTCAGAATGAGGTGGAGCAAAGTACTCAAGACCGCGGACAAATATGGCAATAGCCAACAAACAAAGAGCTACCCAAAGCGCAAGCTGCTGCCCGAATTCGACGAGGAGGCCGTAGAGCCCCCACAATTAAAAAGCAAAGAGGCCGCCTGGCCGGATAGACGACCAGAAGGCAGGCCAGGAGCGGAAAGCGGCGCCGCACACAAGCCAGCACATGACACACATAAATATCTTCGCAAAACGGCTGGCCCATTCAGGTCCATTTATGGGCCGAAGAAGAGGGCCCCAGGATGTAACATAACACGCTGAGTGTTCGAAGATAACGGCACACCCAAATACAGGGGCGGCGCACACCCACTATGTTTCACCGATGAGGTGCTGGATCACGAATTCCCAGCAGGGTTCAAACCCGTAAACATAGAGGCATATGATGGAACAACAGACCCCGGAGTCTGGATTGAGGATTACATCCTGCATATACATATGGCTAGAGGAGATGATCTCCACGCCATAAAATATCTACCCTTTAAGCTCAAAGCGCCAGCCAGGCATTGGCCCAAAAGCCTCCCAGAAAATACCATTGTAAGCTGGGAAGAGCTCGAGGACGCGTTTAGAGCAAAATTTTAGGGGACTTATGTCCGCCCTCCGGATGCAGACGATTTAAGTCACATAACCCAACAGCCCGGAGAATCAGCGCGGAAATTCTGGAACAGGTTCCTCACCAAAAAGAACCAAATAGTCGACTGTCCAGACATCGAAGCCTTAGCAGCTTTTAAACATAAAGTCCGAGACGAATGGCTCGCCAGACACCTCGGCCAAGAGAAGCCGAGGACAATGGCCGCGCTAACAAGCCTCATGACCCGCTTTTGCGCGGGGGAAGATAGCTGGCTAGCAAGACGCAGCACCAGCGACCCGAGTACATCCGAGATCAGAGATGGAAACGGAAAATCACGGCGCAGAAAGGACCAGCGCCGAAATAAAGAAAAGAGCCCAAAGAGCACGACGGTTAACGCCGGATTCAAAAGCTCGCGGCCGAACAACAAAACACTTCCCCTCAAGGACAACAGCGACGAGCTATCCAACCTAAACAAAATTTTGGATCGGATATGTCAAATCCACAGTACACCCAGGAAGCCTACAAACCACACCCACCGAGATTGTTGGGTCTTCAAACAGTCCGGCCAACTCAACACCGAACACAAGGGGCTCGACGCGCCAAGCGAGGATGATGACAAACCCCACCAGCAGAGCACCAGAAAACAGAAGACTTTCCCACAAGAAGTCAAAACAGTAAACTCACTTCATGTGATAACACGAAACAACAATGCGGCACCCGCCTAAGTAGGTGTCGCATGGTCCACCCCAGCGGAACCCCGAGATTGGATGTCAAAACCAATTACTTTCGACCACCTGGACTATTCCAGGAGCATTCGAAACGCAGGATGGACTGCTTTGATATTGGATCCTATAATCAACAGACTGCAATTTACACAGGTCCTAATGGATGGCGACAGCGACTTAAACCTGCTATATCCGGACACAATCCGCAAGTTGGGGGTAGACCATACTAAATTCGACATAGCCACACTTCCTTTAAAGGAGTGGCGCCAGGCCCCCCCGCCAAGTGCACGGGCTCCTCACTACTAGAAGTTAAGTTCGGGTCACTCGACAACTTCCGACGCGAAAAGCTAATTTTTCATGTCGCCCCATTCAAAAGTTGCCATCAAGCACTATTGGGACGTCAAGCTTTTGTCCGCTTTAATGCAATACCACACTACGCGTCTCTTACACTTAAAATGCCCGGTCCACGCGGCATCATCTCATTAAAAGGTCGTTCAAGACCCCAGACACGGCTAGAACGAGTCCGGCATAAATAAACTAGGGGCTCCCTAGCCAGACACCCCTTTACAAGGGGCTGTGCGTATGAGCAACAAGGAGCCAATAAAGGCTCAATTTTTCATTTATTCATGCTCTGTTTTAAATACATTTTCGACACGATTTCTTTTTAAACCAAGTTCCTCTCTTTTACAGATGAACAACGTGTTACACCCGTCCAGGATACCGCACAACAGAGACACAGGCGCAGACGTGCAGTAGGGACCCGTTGCAAGGATTCTTTTCAGATTAAGACACTGCGTAAACCTTTTTTACTGTCTCTTGTTGCTATACATCCCCTGGTTTCTCATCATAACCAGTGAGGAGGCTGACGTTTTGGCATCGGCCGCGTCAGAGGATCTTGCGCGTACCTGGACACTAGGGGCTTAGGGCATTGATTTGCCCGTCATCATAAAGAGCGAACACCTCAGGGAGTGTTCGGCGTCTCGAGTTAGGCCTTGTATGCATCAGCTCCGAATCATGTCTTTGGTCAAATGTTGGGTTTGCCCGGCTCCTGTGTTTTGGCCTTATGTTCCGCATCGTCGGCTAACGCGGCACCAGGAGAACAACTGCGATTGTGCCCCGGTTCGGCCGGGTGAGCGCCTCAGTAGAGAAAGCCGAAAACTGGCTGTCATGATGTAGCGAGAGACTGGTCAACCACTCGATCGACCTCAGGAATGTTTAGAATTCCTCCGCTTTGGCGAAGGACCGCTTCCCGGTCAGGCACACACGCGCCCCAAATTCGGAGAGCGCGGTGCCCCCAGGATGTAGCCCCACCTTTGAACTCCTATGGCTAAGGGAAAGTGATAAAGCATTATAGTCCGGTTGCCTCGTTTGCTACGCTATGACCTCCTTAATAGGACCAAGACGTTGGATTAAGTGTGAAAACATGCTATTTCGCAAACACCCCCGCACCATGTGCATGGGGGCTGAAGCCGAAGACTGCCATCTTTCAGGTTATACACAAGTATACATCAACGGCCGCACAAGAGATGTTTCAATACTTGAACGCACAAGTACCAAAAAGCGCCGAAATAGTAAACATTGTTTTACAAACAAAAACGTTCACTTGAACATGACATTTTTTGAGCACTACGACTCTATTACACGAGCACCACGCAGAACTTCCCCAAAATAGTGCTCGGCGGCTAACCGGCTCTCGTCCGAACCCTGGGTCGCAACAGCGGTGGCATCCATCTCTGTCCAATGTGTCTTCACACTGGCAAGGGCCATCCGTGCACCTTCTATGCAAGCCGACCACTTCATCGCCTTGATATGCGGCACCGCCCCAAGGAATTGCTGCAATAAGCCAAAATAACTCTTCGGTTTGGGCCTATCCGGCCAGACATGAGCCACGATATCCGTCATGGCAAGTCCGCACAACCTATTCAGTTCAGCCTACTCGGCCAGCCGATCGGTCAGCGGAAGTGAACGCTCCGGACTATGGAATTGAGACCAAAACAGCTCTTCCATCTTGTGATCCTTCTGACTTCGGAAGTGCACAACGGCATCTGCCGCACTCACCGCTAAGTCCATATAAGGATCCTCTGGACCCCACAGCTGGCCAAGCTGAGCATACTTTGGATCTGTAAACCTTCAGCGCAGCAGAAAGGGCTTGCCGGCCACAATGTCTCCGACCTGGCGCAGCTCCTCCTTTATAGCCCGCATTGCAGTACGGGCATCCTTGGCCTCGGCGGTGGCCTTCCCCAGGTCTTCTTGCTCCGTAGGCGTTCCTTTTCAAGAACGTCATTGCGATCAGTAGCATCTTTCAACTTCACGGCCATTTCGGCCATTTCCTCCCTGCTTCGGCAGTGTGCAGCCCTTTCGGCTTTTAGCTCTTTGGCCGCCCTAGAGGCAGCCGCATCACTCCTTCTGGCTTGCTCCTTGGCTTGAGGAAGTTCTGCCCGAAGGCTCTCCATAGCAGCGGCACCATCTGCATTGAACACACATGTTGTAAGGAGTGGGCTTCGGCCCCCTTACTAGGTGACCACGGAGAAAAAACCTACCTTGTGACTCGTCAAGTCGTTTATTGACCAGCGCGATGTCCGCATCCGCAACGTCGAGCTACCACTTTAGTTCGGCAACTCCATCTGTCCGGCTAGCCACCGAACTGTCCGCCAACTGCTTAGGAAAGGCGTAAATCAATACCTGCGATTTTGATCCTCGGCACGCTGTCGTTCTTGACACCCTACCGAGTCTCAGGGGCTACTATCTATACAGGGCGCACTTTATGTGTAAAACTGTCAAAGGGTATGTCATTTTTACGTACCTCAAACCCCGCTAGCAAACTCCTGACGGCATCACGCAATCCGCCCTCGGCGGATGCAATTCTTCCAATCACCGTACTCATCAGTGTACGGTGACCTTCTGAGATGGACGCCCTCTCAAGCAGATCCTTCAGCTCCCCCGGCCGCACACCAGTTGGTGTCGAATTATTCGGCCCTGCCGGACTCAGGGATACCCTCCGTGATGACACTTCAGGCTCGTCCCCCCTATCCGACGGGGCGGCAGATGGAGGCATCTCGCTCTCCATCATCTCCGGACGGAGTTCCCCCGAAGACGAGCTCATCTGAGAAGGACGGAGATCCGAACTACAAGGTAAAAACTTAAGTTATCCTCAGAAGCACAAATAGGGATGTCCTCAGAAGCTCGTTGGAGGGATGATTCTTTAGGGGAGACTGTGCGGCCGGAGCCTCTCCGGACGCAGGATCCTCTGGTGAAGATCTCTTCCCCCGCTTGGGGGCTTTGGCCTTTGGGTTTTTGGAGGCTGTCCTCTTCTCCCCCTGGAAGGAGGGATTCTCGATCCCCCCTCCTCAAAAGCCTCCTTGGTTGAGGCGGTAGTTCCTCTATTCTTCCCTTCGCCTTCCTCTAAAGGCGCGACCTCCAGCATCCTGACCAGCACGGAATCCGGCGCGGTCTCTGGCAGGGGAGCCGGACACCGTATCAGTTTTGCTTGCGCTATCCACTCCTGTTTAGATGGTAATTGATCAGAAAGCGAATCATAGAAAGGCAAAAGAAAAAACAGTATGTCCGGACACGGAGCTACTTACTTGTGTATCAGGGCGACTACAGCTTAGGCCGGTGTCCTCGGTCAATTCCGGGCACGCCTCTCGTGATCCGAAGAACAGTTTATACATCTCCACGGGTGTCGCACCCATGAAGTGTTGGAGAATTCGTGGTCCCTCCGGATTAAACTCCCACAGCCGGAGAGGACGATGTTTGCAGGACAGGAGACGCCTAATCAGCATGACCTACATCACCACGACCAGATCAATCTCCCTCTCCTGGAGGTCTTGAATCCGGCCCTGCAATAGGGCACGTCCTTTGACGGCCCCCAGTTGAGCCCTTGGCTGACCCATGACACCAGCCGCTGCGAAGGGCCCGAGCGGAAGGTGGGCGGCGGCTTCTGCCTGCTGCCCCTGGGAGCGGTTATGTAGAACCACTCCTGCTGCCACAAGCCGAGCTCCTCCTGAAAAGAGCCCTCGGGCCATGGAGCGTCGGCCCTTCTGCTTACAACTGCCCCGCCGCACTCTGCTTGACGCCCCTCGATCATCTTCGGCTCCACGTCGAAGGTCTTAAGCCACAAGCCGAAGTGAGGGGTAACACAGAGGAAGGCTTCGCAAAAAACAATGAATGAAGAGATATGGAGGATGGACTCAGGAGCCAAGTCGTGGAATTCCAACCCGTAGTAAAACATGAGCCCTCTCACAAATGGATCCATCGGGAAGCCTAAACCCCGACGGAGGTGGGATACAAACACAACATACTCATTGGGCTCTGGGGTGGGGATGACTTGCCCTTTGACTGGCAACCTATGCGAAATCTCGTAAGACAGGTACTTGGCCTCTCGCAGCTTTAGCACGTCTTCTTCCGTGACGGAGGAAGGCATCCACCGGCCCTGTAGGTCGGAGCCGGACATTGTTGAAGGTCCGAAGCGCTCGAATCTGGGGCTCTGAGTGTTGGAACTCGGGGCAAGGAGTAGATTCGATTGAGGATTGAAGAAAAGAAACGAGCCTTGGTCCCGTTATAAAGAAGGGGAATACCAAGAGCCGTCCCCGTGACCATTCGGGACTCGCCTCCGATAGAGGGGGCGTGGCAACGGGCACGGTTGGGTTACCCACGTCCGTATTGATGGGAATCCCGGAATAAGGGGAACACGATCTTTGCTTCGACAAGACGTGCCAAGGAAACCGCTTCGCTAAACGCGCTGAGGTGGTATAATAAAAAATGATTCAGTAAAGGCTTGGTAGTGGTGTGACGTCATACGACAAAATACGTCAGCAGATTGAACTTGTGTACATATTATTCTCTCTACGGTGGAATGTGGAATTTATTTTGCAGAGCCGGACACTATCCTGGTGTTCGCAATATTCTATGGATTATCCGGAGGAAGAACCCGCCTTGCAATGCCGAACAATATGCGCGCCGGACTCGTCGTCATTGAAGCTTGGTTCAGGGGCTACTGAGGGAGTCCTGGACTAGGAGGTGTTCGGACAGCCGGACTATCATCGTCAGCCGGACTCCAAGACTATGAAGATACAAGATTGAAGACTTCGTCCCGTGTCCGGATGGGACTTTCCTTGGCGTGGAAGGAAAGCTTAGCGATACGGATATGTAGATCTCCTACCATTGTAACCGACTCTGTGTAACCCTAGCCCTCTCCGGTGTCTATATAAACTGGAGGGATTTAGTCCGTAGGACAAACAACCATTACAACAATCATACCATAGGCTAGCTTCTAGGGTTTAGCCTCCTTGATCTCGTGGTAGATCCACTCTTGTAACACACATCTTCAATATTAATCAAGTAGGACGTAGGGTTTTACCTCCATTAAGAGGGCCCGAACCTGGGTAAAACATCGTGTCCCTCGTCTCCTGTTACCATCCGCCTAGACGCACAGTCCGGGACCCCCTACCCGAGATCCGCCGGTTTTGACACCGACAAGGCTTCTACCAGAAAACGTTCGATTAGCCATTGTGAAGCTATGTGCATCCCTCAATGCAATCTCTCAGAAGGTAATCGATCCAGAAATCATACCAAGGTTACAGAATGATTTGGTGCAATGTCTTGTCAGTTTCGAGTTGGTGTTCCCACCATCCTTCTTCAACATCATGACGCACGTCCTAGTTCACCTTTGCGAAGAGATTAACGTTTTGGGTCCTGTATTTCTACACAATATGTTCCCCTTTGAATGGTTCATGGGAGTCTTGAAGAAATATGTTCATAACCATGCTAGCCCAGAAGGAAGCATCTCAAAGGGCCATGAAAATGAGGAGGTCATTGAGTTTTGTATTGACTTCATTCCTGACCTTAAGCCGATTGGTGTTCCTGAATCGCGGCATAAGGGCAGACCGGAAGGAAAAGGCACGCTAGGAGGGCATCAAATAATATGTATGGAAGGCATTCTCTCACTGAAGCACACTACACAGTTCTACAGAATTCCGCCTTGGTGGCTCCATATATGGAGGAACACAAGAATTTTCTACAGTCCAAACACCCAGAGAAGTCTGACGACTGGATTACACGCGAACAAACAAGGACTTTCACTGGTTGGTTGCAGAAACGTGCCCTGAATGATGGCCATATTCAAAATGACCTGTACTCGCTGTCCCAGTTACCATCTTCGAATATAATGACTTTCAAAGGGTACCAGATAAATGGGAATACATTTTACACGATCGCCCAAGATAAGAAGAGCACCAACCAAAACAGTGGTGTCCGCTTTGATGCAACAACCAACACGGGAAAGGAAACATATTATGGTTACATAGAGGACATATGGGAACTTAACTATGGATCAGGTGATTTGAAGGTCCCTTTGTTTCGGTGCAAATGGGTCAATATGACACGAGGCGGGGTAACGGAAGACCCGTAGTACGGAATGACAACAGTGGATCTCAACAATCTTGCGTATGCAGACGAACCATTCGTCCTAGCCAATGATGTGGCGTAGGTTTTTTATGTGAAAGACATGTCTTCCAGGACGAGAAAAAGAAAAGATAAGGAAGCGAATGGATCATACAACGAGCCAAAGCGCCACATAGTTCTTTCAGGAAAAAGAAACATCGTGGGAGTGGATGACAAGACAGACATGTCAGAAGATTATGAAAAGTTTGATGAAATTGCTCCATTCACAGTGAATATTGACACGAGCATCCTGTTAAATGATGAAGATTTTCCATGGTTACGGCGCAAAGGGACACACGCGAAGAAAAAGTTTCACACCGAAAGATCTGGGATGTGATCGGCTTCACTATCATCACTTTCTTCTGTGTTTCACACCCAGGAGGGAATGTCTGTAATAGTTAGGGTAGTTATGTGTTTTGGCATTTGAAACGCGAAGAAATTTTATGTGCAAACAAATTCTTTTCATGCATTTACTGATTTTTTCCAGCTAAATGACCCTGAAATTGAAAAGCATTTCAAATGAACTTAGAAAAGGTTGAAAGTTGGCATGGTATCATAATTTCATACAAATAGCATGTGCAAGAAAGTAGAGAGGGTTACGGCAAAAGCTCGATGCACTTCGTGTACAAAATGGACAATCTCTTTCGAAGTATCAGGGTTTCCGACGAAAACTGAACTGTTACAAAGGCATTTCATTTTTTAAATAACCTAAGCATTACCAAATTGAATATAATGATAAAACACACTAATATTAAACATAAGAAAAAAGAATCACTGAAAAACTTTTTTCAAAGTTAAGTTATTCACAAACTAGTGATTCACACAAATTTCAAATAATTCAAAAATTAAACTATTCAAATTTGAAAACTACCGGCACTAACAGAAAGTTTTTAATTTTTTGTACCTAAAGCAAAAATATTCACAAAGAAACTCTAAATACAGCAAAAAACAACTCGAAAATAAATAAAGCGAAAAAAATTAAGAAAAAAAAGCCCGCCTACTGGGCCAAAGCGGCCTGCATACGACTAGCAACATAACCTTTTGTTGGGCCAGGATGCAGGCCCGCAAAGGTCCAGTAGGCCCACTGGGCGAAGAGGACAGGTAGGCCCAGTAGGCCTGGTTAGGAGAGGAGCTCGAGAGAGCTACCGCACTGGGGCTTATAAACCAGTGCAGTAGCCCCTCAACTAGCGAGGTGGGACTAAACTTGCGCACCGCCTGGAGCCAGCGCACCCCCTTTAGTACCGGGTCGTGGCTCCAATCGGTACTAAAGACCCCCCCCCCCTTTAGTACCGGTTGGTGCCACGACCCGGTACTAAAGGGGGTGCGCTTCCCACGGCTTG
>NC_041385.1:772843616-772856414 GCF_002162155.2 Triticum dicoccoides
ACCCCATCGTCGCCGGCCCGTCGTCGCCTCGCCGGTGAGCTCGCCCCGGACGCCATGTCCACTCACACACACACACTACACACACACACACACACACTACACACACACACACACATTAGTTTGTTTGTTAAAATTTTTTCTGTTTTTTAGTTATAAAAATGTTAGAAATTATTCTGTTTTTTAGTTATATAAATATTAGAAATGTTAGTTTTATAGAAATGTTATAAACGTTTTCTGTTTTTTAGTTATAGAAATATTTATAGAAATGTTAGCAATTTTTCTGTTTTTTTGTTATATAAATATTAGAATTGTTATGGAAATGTTAGTTATATAATCAGGAAATTTTAGAATTAGTTTTAGTTAGATGAATTAGATTAATGTCAAATTGTTAGAATTTGCACATATATAGAATTTTAGTTATCACAATCCAATCATTTAAGAAATGTTACTTTTTGCGGGCTATAGTATTTGTTCTCGACGATATGCCCGGCCCGCATCCTCGCCGTCGACCCGTTCGCGATGACGTCCTGCTTGAGGGGACCCATGTCCGGGACTGGGCTCCGCCGGGCTGGCACTGGGAGGTGCTACCTGGAGGGGCGCGCCGCTTGGTGAGGAACCCGACCTCGGGTCCCGTCGTTGACCCTGATCTTCTTTGGTGGCGTTCGCGTGGGCCACATTCGGTGCAGAGGCAGTCGGCCCCGCCGGAGGTGATGCGTCGCCATATCAGGGAGGAAGATGAGCACGTCCATCGCTACATGGCTGCTATGGACGACGTCAGGTTCTGCACTACTTGGCGGGTTCTTTGGGAAGATGACCGGAGATATGATCCTGGATGGTTCCTTCTCTTTGGGTGTGCACCGCCCGCGCCCCAGGAACCGCGAGTGGCGCCCTAGATTCTTCTGTAGTACTCGATCTTTATTAGGTACCTAGCCATTGATGTATTCAATATATAATATTCGAGACGATGTATTCGAGATTATATATATTAAGACGATCGATGATGTATTCGAGATTATATATTCGAGACGATGTATTCGAGATTCAGTTTTTCCTTATTGATTAATTGTATCCATGCATTGTAATTTGAATACTAATTTTTTTTATATTTCTTCTGTATTAGTAAGGTAAAAGCTATGGTGGACAATACCGGTAGAGAGAGAGAAGAGGAATTGTTCGACATCATACGCAGCCCTCACAGGCTAGATGATCTGAATGAAGCAGATGACGGCTCCCAATATCTAAACAATACCGGAGAGGGTGATGAAAAGATATTCGATATCTAGTCACACAACTAACACACATGCATATTGATCTCCTTCTTAACAGTTCAGGTCAGTGCGGGATAAGCTCCTACCATCGGACCGCATACAAGCACTTCAAGAGGAAATAGCCGGATTTTTGCTCGACCAGGTCATAGATCCCAAAGGAGAATACTATTACCCGCTACCGCCCCCATGAACCACTTGTCATCGTGCTTCGAAGGCACGAAGGCAACATGTAGGAGAAATTGTATATGTATATACATGTGTATGTGTGAATAGTTAATGGTGTTGGCTGTGAGACATTCGATGATATATATTATATATATATGCGGTTCTACATACGAGAAAATCTATTTATATATATGCATAACGTGTACAATTTGTAGTATCGTGAAATACCAGCAAACAAAAAATAATTAAATGGAAAATAAAGCCAAATTGAAAACACAAAATTAAAACAAAAATAAAAAAACACCCAAACATTTAGTATCAGTTGGTGTTACCAACCGGTACTAATGTCCAACACGCACCCGGGCCTGGCTCGTGCCACGTGTTTGCACTTTAGCGCCGGTTCGCGACGAACCGGTACTAAAGGGGGGGACCTTTAGTCCCCACTCTTTAGTGCCGGTTCGCCAACCGGCACTAAAGGCCGTCACGAACCGACACTAAAGCCCGGTTCTGCACTAGTGTACTAAGGAAACTGATTTTGAAGTGATGCTCGTCTCAAAATCCTACACCTACCAAATCCTTTCGAGTGAAGCCATTGGAAATCTCATATCAGTTTAGTCAATTTCTTCAATGACAGAGACGAAGATCTTCTGGTCTCTGAGGAATTTGTTCTGACTGAGGAGTTAGGAATTCGCCAGTGTGGATTGCCCACACAGTGAGGAACATGATAGCCCTGAGAAATTTGAACCTCAAATATCCGACTGTTGTTGTGCTATGCGCCAGCTGTCCAAAAATATCTTCCACCTAACGGTCATATCATTGAAGGGCATTTATGTCTTATCATGTCAGGCTGCTCCCTAGGTTATAAATAGCCGCCCCCTTCAACCACTAGTTGGTTGGCTGCTCCGCGAGAAACTGACACTTGTCATTGAGAGCATCCCATCCTCCGAGGACTTTGAGCGAAAATCATCAAGTGAGGAAAACCCAAAACCCAAACCCAAACACCTACAACCCAAAGTGATTGAGAAGCACTGAAGTGATTGTTCCTGCATGGAACTGATGCTTGTTACCTTTGAGGACTGTGCATACTCCAGACGATTAAGCGTCATGGTCTGAGCATCCAAGAGAAATTGTGGACCGCCGAGTGACCAAGTCTATGAAGGTTTGGACGTCACCTGTGAAGACTTACCACGAGTGTTGGGAAAGGTCTGTGTGACTTTAGCTCAAGGAGAATACAGTGACGACTGTGTGTTTGGGATTGCGTGTCCTCGAGTTTAAATACTCAGCCGCTCCAACCAGCTCTACAACTATCACAGCAGTTGGAACTAGTCTACAAAATCATTTTCTTCACCAAGCCAGCCGGTTCTATTTCCTCAACCCTTTCATTTCCTTATTCATGTGTTGATGAACCTGATCATTACTGTTTGAAGACTTTGACTGAAGACTTTCTCTATTTCCTCAATCCAATTTCTTCAGTCACATAGTCTTCAGCCTGCTTATCCTATTATCACACTATCTGTACTCTGTGCTTGTTTTCATTTCATCATGATGACTATGATGTTGATCTGCTATGTTTATACCTGAGTACTTATTCCGCTGCTAGTGTGTCGTTGCTTAGGAATTTCTTCACCTAGAAATTCCTCGATGAAGAATTTGTAAAAATCGCCTATTCACCCCCCTAGTCGATATAACGCACTTTCAATTGGTATCAGAGCAAGGTACTCCCTTGTTCTGTGTGATTTTGGTTTAACCACCTGGAGTTTTAGTTATGTCGACTGTAGGAATGAAGAAAGTGATGTGCCCTATCTTTGACGGTCATGATTATCCCAAGTGGAAGGCCATGATGAGGAAGCTCCTCATAGCAATGAACAACAAGCTTTGGACCGTCACAAAGATTGGCCTCACTGACTTATGCAAGATGGCTGAAGCTGATGATATTCGCAAGTACACTCTACTTAACCTCACTGCGAAGGACATCATCTGCTCTTGTTTGTCCCAAAATCAGTTCAGGAACATCATGCATCTCAACCATGCGAAGCTTATCTGGGAGCGAGTCTCTGAGTTCTATGAAGGTCATCAAACTCATCAAGATCCTTGGTTTGTGGATTTCAAGGAATCACTCAAGGAGATGACTTTCGCTCCAAAATCATCATCCTCTGCATCGTGCCTTATGGCAAAAGGTGCCAAGGTAACTGAATGCTAACTTTCTGAATCTAGTGATGATGAATCTGGTGATGAATTTGGGCCCAACTACACTAAACTTGCTTCCCTTGCCACTAAACAACAAATAACTCTGGAAAAAGTTCAAAACATGCTTGATGAAAGCGATGATATGTTGGGTGAGGAATTGAATCGAACAAAGACTTTGACTAACAATCTTCAGAGACTTCCGTCTAAGTTTGACAACCTTCAAAATCATCATAACACTCTCTTATCTGATCATGAGAAGCTTTCTTATGAATTTCTTCAGAGAAAGCAAGATCTTGAGAAGTTAAAAGTGAGTTATGAAGATCTTCAGAAGGAAAATGATTCATTGCTTGCTCAACAGATCAGTTCCGCTCAGGAAAAGTCTATTCCACCATGTCTGAAATGCATTGAGCGTGAATCTGCTAATTCTTCACCTGAATGTTCAAATGCTTCTATTGCTGCAAATTCTTCAACTGTCTCTGTGGTCACAAATTCCCCATCTGGGATACCACAAGTATCACTAACGATAATGCAGGGTTGAAGGAATTGTATGTGACAGGCATATACAAAAGCCTCAAAGGGTGTCACTCCCAATATGCGACCCTTTCCAAAAGGAACTCGAAGGTCCCACCAAGGATAGACCCGCATATTGAGACGCTTTTGCAAGGCGGATATCATTACATCAACATTAGATAATAGATGGGGATACATACATAAGGCATACAATGCCACATGAATAGAACATCACAATACATCAGAGCATCATCCGACTACGGATGAATCACAAACAGGAACTCAAACGACATCCACCCTGCCGACCTGGAACCTATCCCCTGATCGAAGTAGCAGAAGAAGAACTCAACGCAAGCAAGTATCGCTCTCGCGTCATGATCATCGCATAAACCTGTACCTGCAACTATTGTTGTTGTAATATGTGAGCCACGAGGACTCAGCAATCCCATTACCATGGGTATCAAGACTAGCAAAGCTTAAAGGGAAAGGAAGGGGTAAAGTGGTGAGGCTGCAGCAGCGACTAAGCAAGTATGGTGGCTAACATTCGCAAATAAGAGCGAGAAGAGAGCAAGCAGAACGGTCGTCAACTAGTAATGATCAAGAAGTGATCCTGAACTCCTACTTACGTCAAACATAACCCAGAAACCGTGTTCACTTCCCGGACACCACCGAAAAGAGACCATCACGACTACACACGCGGTTGATGCGTTTTAATTCAGATCTGGTGTCAAGTTATCTACAACCGGACATTAACAAATTCCCATCTGCCTATAACCACAGGCACGGCTTTCAAAAGATTATACCCTGCAGGGGTGTCCCAACTTAGCCCATGACAAGCTCTCGCGATCAACGAAGGAATAGACCTTCTCCCAGAAAGACCCGATCAGCCTCGGAATCCCGGTTTACAAGACATTTCGACAATGGTAAAACAAGACCAGCAAAGCCTCCCGCTGTGCCGACAAATCCTGATAGGAGCTGCACATATCTCGTTCTCAGGGCACACCGGATTGTCCAGACTTCCGGTAGGCCAGCCCAGAGTTGCCCCTGGTGGCCACCAGCGGCCGACAGTTTGGACCAACACTCACAACGAGCACTGGCCCGGGGGGGTAAATAAAGATGACCCTTGAGTCTGCAGAACCCAAGGGAAAAGGCTTACGTAGGCAAATGGTAAAACCAAGGTTGGGCCTTGCTGGAGGAGTTTTATTCAAAGCGAACTGTCAAGGGGGTCCCATAAATCACCCGACCGCGTAAGGAACGCAAAAATCCGGGAACATAACACCGGTATGACGGAAACTAGTGCGGCAAGAGTGGAACAAAACACTAGGCAAAAGGCCGAGTCTTCCACCCTTTACCAAGTATATAGATGCATTAATAATATAAGAGATATTGTGATATCCCAACATAAATCCTGTCCACCATGGAGAAATCTTCAACTTCACCTGCAACTAGCAACGCTATAAGAGGGCTGAGCAAAGCGGTAACATAGCCAAACAACGGTTTGCATAGGAAAGGTGTCAAAGGTTAGAGGTTCATGGCAATGTGGGATGGCTTGATAAACAGGTGATAGGTAGCGCAGCATAGCGATAGAACGAAGCCACTAGCATAGCAATGATAGTAGTGAGATCCAGGGTAGCGGTCATCTTGCCTGAAATCCCGCAAGGAAGAAGAACGAGTCCATGAAGAAGACGAACGGATGAAGCCGAACCAAGCGTAGATGAACGAATCCTCACGATCGCAACGAAACAGGAACTATCGAAAAGAAGCACACAACATGGTAAACACACCACACATGAACAAGACATGAGGCACAACAAGCATGATGCATGACAAAGCTACATGAAGCTACTCATGGCAAGAGATGATGCAAACAAGAGCAACACATCAATGCAAGTTTAAATGAGGCCGGGAACAACATATCACAATTCCGGTAAGTCCTCATATGCATATTTCAAAGTTAGTCCAGATCTGAAAAAATTATGTTCAAGTAGTTAAACAGCAAGTTAAGATGCACAAAGATGATCTACACGAGATTCTAGTCAAGTTACATATAAAGTTCATTTAGTTCGGAGCTACGGCCTAGAAGATATGAGCAAAACAAGTTAAACATGGCATTGACGCAAAATGCATCCAAACATCAAGCAAACACCTCAAAACAGGGATGCAACATGATAATATGAAGCTACATGCAATTCTAAGCAAGTTTCATATAGAGCACACTCAAAACGGAGCAACGGTTCAACACATGCCCACTATACAAGTTTAAATGACAAGCTGTCCAAAACAGCAACTAGGCATATTGCAAGCATCAAAACAACATGCTACAGTACCCCAACATGAGAAAAAATGGCATGGGCATGATTTACAGGTAAAGCACAACAAAACATGAACACTGAGCTATATCTAGAAATCACTAGAACATGCTCAAACACACATGGTAAGATTGCTAGTTTCAACAATTTCAGACTTTGCAGAAAATAACAGCACGATGCAATGTTTAGAGCTATCAAACAACATGTTACAGGAACTTATAATGGCAAACAAAGGCATGACATGAATCTACTAATTGCATAGATCAAAAGTCCCTTACTGACCATAAGCCAAAAGGGATCAGAAAATATAATGACACCCACGTAAACATAGCAAGTTTAATTACAGATTCAAACATGGCAGAAACATAAATATGAAGGCATGTAGATGAGCTTGTGCAACTCACTACAGAGCAATACATGGCATGGCAAGGCACCCAACAGTAAGAAGGCATGTTTGTGAAGCAAGCCAAGTCGAGAACAAGTTCATAGCATGCAAGGATCAACTATAGAAACCATGGCCAAATTGAATAACACGTAAACAATCTGCCAGGAAACAGAATGAAGCAAAAGTAGAGCACGAAAATGACATGCTAGACTACTCCATAATTTCAACCAGGACCATGGATGGATAGAGCATAACCTCTAGTTCAAAACACCCTTACTGAAGTATCTCAAATTATGCATGGATCTCTCTATAGCAACATGTTTACATGGCAACAATTTTACAGCAGAGCAGGAACTAAAAACAGCGTTAACACGAAGCCTAGTTTGCATGCTTGTGCTAGTCACCACATTGATCACAAAAATACATGGCATACACCCCTGTAAAGATGGCATGGCATAGTTCAAAACACATGTAGGAATCAACCTCATAGGATGCACACATCAATCATGGCAAAAATGACAAAAGAGCTCGTTCTGATAACAGACAGCAGAAAACAACATGATGCACTCTTGCAACAATGATTCAGGCATCTAGATGACCTCAAATGAATATGAAGCAATGGAATTAAATGATGTATTCTTCGAGACGAACAATTTGACATATTACACGCACGAAACGGAGCTACATGCATGAAGATACATCAGGTCAAAGTATGCAACATTTTAACAGAAACTGGGGACTTAGTCATTTTCAGGAAAAAAACATACGAGCGCACAGTAACTATATGACGCACGGGGCGGAGGATAGCGGGGTCGCTCACCCTGGGCTTCGGCCCAAAGCGAAGAAGAGGCCTGGCAGGCCGGCGAGGAGGCACGCCGGAGCTGGGCCAGGCTGGAACTGGGCTGGACCTGGGGCGAGGCCCACGCGGGGAGGCGCTGGCCCACGGGGGCTGTGGTCGTCCTCCTCCCGAGCGGGACGACGACGCAGGAGCGCTCGGCGGCGGCGGCAGAACGACGGGGAGGCCATGGGCGGCAGGGACGGCGCCAGCGGGGCCGGATCCGGCGGCTCCCGGAGCCGCGGCGCGAGATCCGGCCGGGCGGAGCCCGCGACGAAGTCGGAGGAGGCGGGGCGAGGCCGGGCGAAGGACGCGGCCTCCAGCGAAGAGGCCGATGCGGCGGTCGGCGGCGGCCGGAGGGGGCGCCGGCGGCGGAGGCGGCGGGGCACGCCGGCGAGGACGGCGCCGGCGGCGGGGCCGAACCGCGGCGGGGCGGCGGAAGGAGCTCGGGCCAGGAGGCGGACGAGGTGGGGCACACGGTCGGGCCGAGCGGGCCGGCCGTGGGCCCGCAGGGCCGCGGCGGCGTAGGGAGGAGAGAGAAGGGGGCGCGGGGCTGAGGTGGCGCGGTGGGATTGGGCGAGGCGGCGGCGGAGCTGAGGTGTCGCGCGTCGATTGGCTGCAGTGACGTGGCCAGCGGACGCGTCCGGCCAGGGACGGACCTGTCCGGCGCGGAGAGAGGGAATTTTATGGTTTCGGGGGAATTGATCCGGGATTTGGACGGGGAGGGTATATTTATAGGTAGAGGGAGCTAGGGGAGTCCAAATGGAGCATGGTTTTCGCCCACACGATCGTGATCGAACGACCGAGAGCATGGAGGGGAGTTAGATGGGTTTTGGGCAACTTTGAAAGGGGTGTTGGGCTGCAAAGAGAGAGGGACTTACGGTTACCCGGTTAACCGTTGGAGTACCAAACGACCTCCAAATGGCACGAAACTTGACAGGCGGTCTACCGGTGGTATACCAAGGCCGCTTGGCAAGGCTCGGTCCATTCCGAGAATGTTTAATACCCGCACACGAAAAGAGAGAAGAGGGGGACGCCGGAGGGCATAGGAGTGCCGGATCGTGAAACAGACAACGGGGAAAAGGCTCGGATGCAAGAGACGAACCCGTATGCAAAATGAAATGCACATGATGACATGGAAAAATGCAACACGCAAGCAAATGACATGGCAACGACGGCGAATAACTGGCAGACAACTGGCGCATCGGATCTGGGGCGTTACAAAGGGCATCCGACTCTTTGTGATGTGCACAAAAAGCAGATCTTGAACAGGAACCCTAGGAAAGAGGGTATTGCCTTTGAGAGGAAACTCAATGCTGATGGGACCTACTGGAAACCTGAGTAGTACCCCAAAACCTCATGGGTTGCTATGAAAGGACCTTCCTTAGATCCATGCACTCTATTTGGATTTACTTGTGAATCTTCATATTCCTCTGATGAGTCATTTGACTCCAACTATAAATTGTTCAAGAATAAGAATGGTGAAGTATTTGCTCGATATGTTGGAACTAACTGCAGGAATGGTCCGCCCATGAAGAAAATCTGGGTTCCCAAAAGGTGCCTTGAAAATCTTCAGGTGAATGTCATCATGACACCACCTATGAAGACTAGGAACCCCAGATCAAAATCTTCATATGGATCAAAGTCCTCGTATGGACCTAATTCTTCATCTGGATCAAATTCCTCACATGGATCCAAATCCTCATATGAACATCATCGTGCTAACACTTTTGTTTCGCAGGGAAAGTCTAAAGGCTATGAATATGTGCATTATTCTTCAAATCATTATGTTCATAAGTGCTAGAAGAATTTCTCTGCTTATTCATATTCTTATCCTAACCCGTCTTCTGTGAAACTAAGTGCATTGGCTTCAATGCCATCTTTTTCTTATGGAGCTCACAGAATGATGAACTCTTTGCCACCCCTCCAGATGTGGGTGGTGAATAAAAAGAACTAATCTCTTATGCAGGGTCAGGTCTCCAGACGAACTTAATCGTCTGGAGAATTTGCTGGAGATCTGTGCTTGAATGGACGCAAGCTAATCATGAAGAAATGAATTACTCATTTCTCACGTCCTCATAATTGCTATATCTGTTACTGTTGATGAAATTGATATCATATTCTTCACTGATGAAGTATATGGGTTCGTAAGTTGCACTAATTCATCTGCAGGATGAACAACCCAAAGCTACTGAGTGGGTCCTCGACAGTGGATGTACAAATCACATGACCGGTGACAGGAACTTATTGATGGACATTGCTTTATCTCCATCTCATCTAAAGCATATCACCTACGCTGACAAAGGCAAAAGCAAGGTATTGGGTCTAGGTAGGGTTGCGATCTCAAAGGATAGACACATGGACAAAGTCATGCTTGTCAAGTCCTTAGGATTCAACCTCATGTCTGTCTCAATGCTTTGTGATCTTGATATGGTTGTCGTCTTTGGCAAATATTGTTGCATTGTGCTAATGGAATCTGACAATTCCAAAGTCTTCGAAGGCTTTAGGAGAGGAGACTTGTATATTGTTGATTTCTCTGCAGGACCACAGCCTGCCACATGTCTACTTGCAAAAGCTTCAGAAGGCTGGTTACGACATCAATGACTTGGTCATGCTGGGATTAGGAACTTGCATACACTCGCGAAGAAGAAGCATGTCATTGGCATTGAGGGTGTAAAATTCCTCAAAGATCATCTTTGTGGGGCTTGTGAGGCTGGAAAGATCACCAGAGCCAAGCATCCCTCGAAGACTATCATGACCACTTCTCGTCCCTTTGAATTACTTCACATGGATCTCTTTGGCCCTACTCATTACACCACGTTCACTAATTTTGCATCATTATATGGATTTGACATTGTTGATGATTATTCTCGTTATACCTGGGTGCATATCATCACTTACAAAAATGAAGTGCAGGAAGTCTTCAAACGATTTTCCTCAAGAGCATCTAAGAACTTCGGTGTGAAGATTAAGCATATCAGGAGTGATAATGGAACCATGTTCAAGAACACTGGTCTCGATGAATATCTTGATATACTTGGTATTACTCACGAGTTATCTGCTCCCTTTACTCCTCAGTGGAATGGCGTCGTGGAGCGCAAGAACAGAACTCTTGTTGAGATGCCTCGCAATATGCTTGATGAATACAAGTCTCCACATCGTTTTTGGCCAGATGCTATTGATACTGCATACCACATCATCAATAGGGTATATCTTCACAAATTCTTCAAAAAGACCTCATATGAACTCCTCAGTGACAAGAAATCTAATGTAAGTTATTTCAAAGTATTCGGTGCTAAATGCTGGATTAGAGATCCTCACCACCACTCTAAATTTGCACCGAAAGCACATGAGGGTTTTATGCTTGGTTATGGAAAGGACTCGCACACCTACAGAGTCTTCAACACCTATCATCACAAGGTTGTTGAAACTGGAGATGTGCGGTTCGATGAAACTAATGGCTCGCTCCTACCTCTTGAGCTTGCATTGGTTTTTCCCTTGAAGAAGAAAGGGTGATGCAGCAAAGTAGCATAAGTATTTCCCTCAGTTTTGGGAACCAAGGTATCAATCCAGTAGGAAATGACGCACAAGTCACCTAGTACCTGCACAAACAATCAAGAACCTTGCAACCAACGCGATAAATGGGTTGTCAATCCCTTCACGATCACTTGCAAAAGTGAGATCTGATCAAGATAGTAATGTAAATATTTTTGGTATTTTTGTTGTATAGATTGGAAAGTAAAGATTGCAAAATAGTAAATGAGATTTAAAGATATTCGATATAATGGAAAAGAGATATAATATAATAGAAATGAGACTGGGGGGCCATCGGTTTCACTAGTGGCTTCTCTCGAGATAGCATGTATTACGGTGGGTGAACAAATTACTGCCGAGCAATTGATAGAAAAGCGCATAATTATGAAGACATATAAGGCAATGATCATGAACACAGGCATCACGTCCGTGTCAAGTAAACCGAAACAATTCTGCATCTACTACTATTACTCCACACATCGACCGCTATCCAGCATGCATCTAGAGTATTAAGTTCATAAGGATGGAGTAACACATTAAGCAAGATGACATGATGTAGAGGGATAAACTCAACCGATATGATATAAACCCCATATTTTTATCCTCGATGGAAACAATACAATACGTGCCTTGCTGCCCCAACCGTCACAGGGAAAGGACCCCGCAAGATTGAACCCAAAGCTAAGCACTTCTCCCACTGCAAGAAAGATTAATCTAGTAGGCCAAACTAAACTGATAATTCGAAGAGACTTGCAAAGATATCAAATCATGCATATAAGACTTCAGAGAACTACCAAATAATATTCATAGATAATCTTGTTCATAAATCCACAATTCATCGGATCTCGGCAAACTCACCGCAAAAGAGTATTACATCGAATAGATCTCCAAGAACATCGAGGAGAACTTTGTATTGAGAATCAAAGAGAGAGAAGAAGCCATCTAGCTAATAACTACTCACGCTTCATCGGAGAGGCAATGGTGTTGATGTAGAAGCCCTCCGTGATCGATTCCCCCTCTGGTAGATCGCTGGAAAAGGCCCCAAGATTGGATCTCACGGGTAGAGAAGGTTGCGGCGGTGGAAAACACTACAAAAAAAAGACACATCCGTGACATTTTGGGCCGAACGGTTTTTTTTTCTGTCATACATATGACACTTCTATGACGATAATTGTGACAAAACCCGGTATCATCATAGATGTGGTGGGCTCCTACTTCTATGACAAAGAATCATGACAGAAAATGGGCTTTTCGTCCTGGGCGGGCCGGAGACGCAGCTGCATGACATTCTTTGGGCCGTCCATGACGGAAAAACCCGTGGTAGAAGCGAGGACGAGGTAAATTTTGGGGAGTTCCCGGTTACGGTGGGAGGTTGGGGGCCGAGCGATGCGCGTTTCTCTCATACACGTAAGCGTGTGTGTGCGAGGCGTTAGCTCTAACTGTACCCGAGCGAGGCGTTGGGCTCTAACTGAACCCAAGCGATTGCACTGCAGGCTACGTGTTACTGAACCCGAGCGATCGATCGATGGCTGTTAACTGAACCTGATCGAGCGATTCCTTCACTACTGCTGCTAACTGAAGCCGATCGATTGGATGAACAGTGAG
>NC_041385.1:772856732-772895857 GCF_002162155.2 Triticum dicoccoides
TGGATGAACAGTAGACGGTGGAGGGGTGCCCGTGGAGGGGTGGTTGAACAGTAGCCAGTGGAGTAGCGCGCGGTGGAGGCTCGATGAACAGGAGCCTGTGGAGGCTGGAGGAGGTCGACGGTAGCCCGTGGAGGCTGGAGGAGGTCGACGGTGGAGATGAACAGTATCCCGTGGAGTCCCGTTTTGCGGTACGCCACACCCCTCCCGATGAATAGGACCCCTATTTCGACCGTAGCGCTCCAACACAAGTCTGTTTCGTCCGTTTGGCGGTATGCCACACCCCTCCCGATCAACAGGACCCCCGTTTCGACCGTAGGAGGTCCGTTTCCTCCATTTTGCGGTACACCACACCCCTCCCGATCAACAGGACCCCCGTTTCGACCGTAGGAGGTCCATTTCCTATGTTTTGCGGTACGCTAGACCCCTCCCAATGAACAGGATCCCATTTGTAACGTGGCCGGTCGAACACAAGGCCGTTTCCTCCATTCTACGGTACACCAGGCCTCGTTTCCATCACCTGTTCCGTCCAAGCCCTCCCGATGAACACGACCACGCATTCCGTTTCGACCCAGCCATGTACACGACGACGATGCTGTTTCTTCGTTCCGACCCAGCCATGTACACGAGCCCTAGCCGTACGTATGCACGAGTAGGCGTTCGAGACCCCGCCCGTATGTACACATACGTGGCCGTATTTTCTTTCGTGCACATTGGCCGCTGTACGTACGTGTGCATGCTACGTGCGTGCCTCTACTATGACATGTGCGTGCCTCTACATCGACCAGTAAACATGTACGTACATGTTCTCGACCAGAATGACAACGCTACATACGCTTCGACCAGGTGGGTCCCGACTGTCAGGCACTTCCTTGCATGCGAAAATGTAGCTGGTGGGTCCCAATAGTCAGGGGGCGAATCATTTTTTTCCTGGACATACTTCCTTGCATGCGAAGATGTAGTTGGTGGGTCCCAGCAATGAGGGGGGCAAATCGTTTTTTTTGCCCGGACGCACTGCCTTGCGTGCGAAGATGTAGTTGGTGGGTCCCAGCAATCAGGGGGGCGAATCATTTTTTTTTGCCCAGACGCACTTCCTTGTGTGCGAAGATGTAGCTGGTGGGTCCCAGCAGTCAGGCGGAAACGTTTTTTTCGCGAAATATAGTGGCCCGTCCGGTGGGTCCCAGCTGTCAGATGGAGGAATCATTATTTTCCGCGTAATAAGGAGGCACTTCCTTGCTGCGGCCTGATACGTCCATTTTGCATCATGCTTTTATATCAATATTTATTGCATTATGGACTATTATTACACATTATATCTCAATACTTATGGCTATTCTCTCTTATTTTACAAGGTTTATCATGAAGAGGGGGAATACCGGCAGCTGGAATTCTGGTTGGAAAAGGAGCAAACATTGTAAACCTATTCTGCACTGCTCCAAAAATCCTGAAACTCCATGAAACATGTTTTTGGAATTTATAAGAATTGTTGAGCGAAAGAAATACACCAGGGGGCCCACACCCTGTCCAGGAGAGTGGAGGGCGCCCCTATCTCCCGGCCCCCCTGATGGGCCTCCGGTGTCCATCTTCTGCTATATTAGAGCTTTTACCCTGGAAAAAATCGTGGGCAAGCTTACGGGATGAAACTCCGCCGCCACGAGGCGGAACCTTGGCAGAATCAATCTAGGGCTCCGGCGGAGCTGTTCTGCCGGGGACACTTCATCCAGGAGGGGGAAATCATCACCAACGTCATCACCAACGATCCTCTCATTGGGAGGGGGTCAATCTCCATCAACATCTTCACCAGCACGATCTCCTCTCAAAACCCTAGTTCATCTCTTGTATCCAATCTTGTATCAAAACCACAAATTGGTACCTGTGGGTTGCTAGTAGTGTTGATTACTCCTTGTACTTGATGCTAATTGGTTTACTTGGTGGAATACCATATGTTCAGATCCTTTATGCATATTATTACCCCTCTGATTATGAACATGAATATGCTTTGTGAGTAGTTACGTTTGTTCCTAAGGACATGGGTGAAGTCTTGCTATTAGTAGTCATGTGAATTTTGTATTCGTTCGATATTTTGATGAGATGTATGTTGTCTTTTCCTCTAGTGGTGTTATGTGAACGTCGACTACATGACACTTCACCATTATTTGAGCCTAGAGGAAGGCATGGGGAAGTAATAAGTAGATGATGGGTTGCTAGAGTGACAGAAGCTTAAACCCTAGTTTATGCATTGCTTCATTAGGGGCTGATTTGGATCCATATGTTTAATGTTGTGGTTAGGTTTACCTTAATACTTCTTTTGTAGTTGCGGATGCTTGCAATAGGGGTTAATCATAAGTGGGATGCTTGTCCAAGTAAGGGCAGTACCCAAGTGCCGGTCCACCCACATATCAAATTATCAAAGTATCGAACGCGAATCATATGAACGTGATGAAAACTAGCTTGACGATAATTCCCATGTGTGCTTGGGAGCTCCTTTCTCATTATTAGAAATTGTCCAGGCTTATCCTTTGCTACATAAAGGATTGGGACACCTTGCTGCACTTTATTTACTTTATTTGCTTGTTACTCGTTACTATTTATCTTATCACAAAACTATCTATCACCTACAATTTCAATGCTTGCAGAGAAAACCTTACTGAAAACCGCTTATCATTTCCTTCTGCTCCTCGTTGGGTTTGACACTCTTACTTATCGAAAGGACAACGATAGATCCCCTACACTTTTGGGTCATCACGGCCGTGGACCCAGCTATCAGCCTCTCCACGTATAGTCCACGTGTAGGACCTAGAAGTATGTCTAGACGGGGGGGGGGGGGTGATTAGACTACTTGACCAATTAAAAACTTAGCCTTTTCCCAATTTTAGAGTTTGGCAGATTTTAGCTATCTTAGGACAAGTCAAGCAATCATCACACAATTCAAGCAAGCATGCAAAGAGTATATAGGCAGCGGAAATTAAAGCATGCAACTTGCAAGAAAGTAAAGGGAAGGGTTTGGAGGATTCAAACGCAATTGGAGACACGGATGTTTTTTGGCGTGGTTCCGATAGGTGGTGCTATCGTACATCCACGTTGATGGAGACTTCAACCCACGAAGGGTAACGGTTGTGCGAGTCCACGGAGGGCTCCACCCACGAAGGGTCCACGAAGAAGCAACCTTGTCTATCCCACCATGGCCGTCGCCCACGAAGGACTTGCCTCACTAGCGGTAGATCTTCACGAAGTATAGGCGATCTCCTTGCCCTTACAAACTCCTTGGTTCAACTCCACAATCTTGTCGGAGGCTCCCAAGTCACACCTAGCCAATCTAGGAGACACCACTCTCCAAGAAGTAACAAATGGTGCGTTGATGATGAACTCCTTGCTCTTCTGCTTCAAATGATAGTCTCCCCAACACTCAACTCTCTCTCATAGGATTTGGATCTGGTGGAAAGAAGATTTGAGTGGAAAGCAATTTGGGGAAGGCTAGAGATCAAGATTCATATGGTAGGAATGGAATATCTTGGCCTCAACACATGAGTAGGTGGCTCTCTCTCAGAAATGGTAAGTTGGAAGTGTAGGTTTGTTCTGATGGCTCTCTCCACGAATGAAGAGGAGGTGGAGGGGTATATATAGCCTCCACACAAAATCTAATCGTTACACACAATTTACCAAACTTGGTGGGACCGATTCAATAGAGTCGGTCGGACCGATTTAGTAAACCTAGTGACCGTTAGGATTTTCAGTGGGACCGATATGCAACTCAGTAAGACCGATTTGATCAGGGTTAGGGCATAACGTAATCTCAGTAATACCGATTACTCAAACTCGGTGAGACCGATTTTGGTAATACGCTTTCCAGAGAGTTGGTCAGGTAAACTCGGTGGGACCGATTTGCTCTTTTCGGTGAGACCGAAATGTTACAAAAGGGAAACAAAGAGTTTACATTGCAATCTCGGTGGGACCGATCGCTCACTTCGGTTAGACCGACACGTTACGAAGGGAAACAGAGAGATTACAATCCCATCTCGGTGAGACCGAGATCCCTATCGGTAGGACCGATTTGCCTAGGGTTTGTGGCAGTGGCTATGACATTAGAACTCGGTGGCACCGGATAAGAAGAATCGGTGTGACCAATTTTGGCTTTAGGTTTAGGTCATTTGTGGATGTGAGAAAGTAGTTGAGGGTTTTTGGAGCATATCACCAAGCACATGAAGCAAGAGGCTCATTAAGCAACACCTCATCCCTCCTTGATAGTATTGGCTTTTCCTATAGACTCAATGTGATCTTGGATCACTAAAATGTAAAATGAAGAGTCTTGAGCTTTTGAGCTTGAGCCAATCCTTTATCATTAGCATTTTGAGGGACCCACTTTCATCATCCATGCCATGCCATTCATTGAGCTTTCCTGAAATAATAGTCTTGAAATAGCATTAGCCCAATGAACTATATGTTGTTATGAATTACCAAAACCACCTAGGGATAGTTGCACTTTCAATCTCCCCCTTTTTGGTAATTGATGACAACATATAGATCAAAGCTTCGATAAATGATAATAAGATTGAAAAACATCGTCGCTTTGAGAAGTATGTGATAAGCAAGAGCTCCCCCGAAATTTATGCATAGTTTAAGATTTGCTTTGGACTGCAAATGCACAAGGAATTAGGCTCATGGGTTACTCTTCCATGTCACATACATCTTGGTGGAGCGCTCAAAATGATAAAGATTGAATACATGCACTCATCACCAAGCAAAGTGAATGATCATATAAGGATAGGTAAGATAATATCATCAAACATGCATAAGTGTAGCTTATGATCAAACACATGATCATCAGTGTCTCACAAAAAACAGCATAGTATCTCAAGCAATCAAAAGCAAACAAAGTTTAACCATCAAAGCAAGAGAGAACAAAAGCAACACTCTCTCTCTCTCGAAGCCTATGATCTATACATTTTTCTCCCTCTTTGGCAACAAGTTACCAAAAAGTTCATAGAAAATGCATAGTGCTAGATCGACTCTCAGGCTTGATCTTCAGGTGGTGGTGTCCGGAGAACTCCAAGAATGAAGGCTTCAGTTGAAGTAGAGGGAGCTGGAGGAGTTGGTGCTGGAGCTGGTTGCACTGGAGTTGTAGGAGCTGTAGCTAGTGCAGATGATGTGGCTCTGGTGTCTGGCACAGGCACTGCAGCTGACCTTTGAGCTCTGGCAAATACATTAGTGGTAGTCTTGCCCTTCCTCTCCTGCATGTCATCCTGTAGCTGCTCCACAACTGACTGAATCTCAGTTACCTTGACATCTAGATCATAGAATTTTTGTTCCATGATTCTTTCCAAGCTCTGCTGATTTTGAGTGAGGGTGGCCAATCCCTTCTCAATCCTCAGTGTTGATGCTATCAAGTAACCAACTTGCTCCTGCTTGTTCTTCAGAAAGTACTCAGATGCCTCCTCTTGAGTTGGCATCTTGGCAGCCTTCTCTTTCCTTGCCTTCTCCTTCTTCTCTTGAGCTTGTACTGATGATGGTTCATTCTCATTCATGACAACCTGATTGTCCTCAAAGTCTGGATAGAGAGGAAAATGTTCCTTAACCAATAGATATTTTCCTGTGCCCATCTTTGAGTTAATCAACTCCTGAATCTGAGGGGCATATCCACAACTTCTCTTTTCATCTGCTGCAGTCCTCTTAATGATTTCAACCATAAGGCTCATGACCTTGAATTTCTGTGGCACATCAAACAAATGCAACATGTTGATTGCATGCCCTCTTATCATGTTGTGGTCACCAGACTTAGGCAACAGAGTGTGCCTTAGGATGCAGTTGATCGTTGGCAGCCCTGACAGAAAAAAGTGGACTGACCCAAACTTATGTGTCTCAATGGCTTTATCTGGGATCTCCTTGTACATGTGTGCCATGGAATTGTGGTCCATCTTCTTCTTGGCATAAACATCCAAGTCATCTTCATTCTCCTTTGGGGAATTGATTAGTTTTCCCACTCCTCAACGGTTGACTGGTACCTTGTACCTTCAGACATCCAAACTATCCTCCCATCTGGATAGAAGTATGATGTGGAGTAGAATTGCATAATGAGTTCATCATTCCAGTTGGTGAGCTTTTGCCCAACAAAATCTGCAACTCCACAAGCAACAAAACTGTCTTGCACTCCAGGATAGTGTTCTTCATTTTCTTTCATGTAGGTCCAGTCGACCCACCTCATATCACACACTATGGGCTTCTTGTCCAACAAAATTGTCTCATAGAAGTCCTGCTGTTCCTTGGTGTGGAACCTGTAATCAACAGTTGTCCTTCTCCTTGTGGCATATGGATCTGTCATCCTCCATAGCCTCAACCCTGAGTCTCTTCTGATGTTCATGTCCTCAGCCACATGATGGGCATCATTATGGTCTGGTATGTTGGGCTTGAGCTTCCTTAGGACTTGTCCTTCTTCATCTTCCTCATCAGCAACTTCAGGCACTGGGGCCTTATTCTTCTCAGCAGCTGGAATACTCCTGGTATTCCTCTTTGGTGCAAGCTTGGCCTTGGGGGCAACTTTGGGTGCTTCCTTGGGCTTTGATGTTGCAGCCCCTGACTTAATAGCATCACCCATAAGCTTTTGTGCCTTGGGTGCTGGTGCAACAACCTCTTCTTCCTCTTCAGATTCTCTCTTCATTGAGGGTTTTCCAAGAACCTGGGCAGTAGTGGTTCTGGCTCTCTTCTTCTTCTTATCCTGAGCAGTAGCTTCATCTTCTGATTCAATGGTAAACTTCATGGTTTCTCCAGTGGGAACTTTCTTGGGTTTGGAAGTAATGACTCTCTTTGCAGGTGCCTCTTTGGGTTCAGAATTTTCAGGCACTTGAGTAGATCCTCTGACCTTTAGCATAGGTGTCCTCTTGGCAGGAACCTTCCTATTGAGTCCAGGTTTAGTGTTCTGTGCTGAGGCATACTCCTTTTTGAGCACTACCTTCTTGGAGGTAGCCTCATCCTCTTCTGCTCTATAATCCTCATCCTCAGAATCTGAGGTTCTCTTCTTCCTTGTCCTGGTGGCAACTTTAGGCAGGTTGCTTGGGTTGCTCCTGCTGCCTTCATCTGAAGTGCTAGAGGGACTAGTGCCCTCACTCATGTGATTGTGCTCTTCTGACCTGTTCTGACTATCACTTTGGTCTGACATGCCACAAATCACTGACTGCTGACCCTGTGAAGAGTTATAGATGAGATAGAGTGGATGAGCATCACAAAATGCAGAGATTTTTGCAAAAGAATGATTCAAAAATTCAGTTTTAGTTTTCCACAGAAAGCATTTCGGATCAACCGATTTTCAAACTCGGTGATACCGAAGCAGTTTTGGAACCTAAACTGATGAACTCGGTTGGACCGAGTCACAGTTCGGTGGCACCGAGACTGCTAGGGTTTCACAAAGTCCTAAAATTGGTCACACCGATTAGCAATTCTCGGTCAGACCGAGAGTTACTAGTGCAATGGCATTAGCCAAATCGGTGGGACCGAGTATTTCAACTCGGTGGGTCCGAGATGGTTTCGGCGGAAACCTAACCCTAAATTTTCAAATCTCATCTAATCTAAGGATTACATTGACTGGATAGGAGTGTTTCAATCGTGGCAAGAATCATTAAGAACACAATGTGCTAGGAATCGGACGAGGATAGCACTGTGATCGAGTCCATACCCTAGCTTGGCGATGAATTCGCTACGGCGGCAACAGCGGGGGTGAAATCCGTTGACAGCGGCGGAGACCAGTGACGGGAGGTGGCTGGCAACGAGGAGACGATCCGGAGACCCTGATGGCAGAGCGAGCTATTGCGCGGGCGAAGAGGTTTGAAGAAATTTCCAAATTTTTGCCCGTGACTATATATAGCCCGACCCTGTCGGTGTGACCAAGTGGAACAACTCGGTGGCACCGAGATGCATAACTATGTACAGTTACAGCAACTCGGTGTGACCGAAAAGTTCAAATCAGTTGCACCGAGTTTGAAAACCTAGATCGACTTAGTTATCTCGGTGGGACTGAAATGGAGGAATCGGTCAGACCGAGAATCACAAAGAAGTTTTGGAAGTTTAAGTCTATGACAAATTGGGGACTCCGAGTGCTCCTCACACAGAGTGGTTCAAATATGACTTGATCAAATTTTGTGATGTAGCATGAATAGAGTTTGAGACGAGAAAACATAGATAGCTAGAGAAGGTTCTTAGGCATTCTTGTCCATCCACTTGGCCAAAGAAAAAGAAGCCAATCAATCAAAAAAAACAAGTGGATGTCCTTGAATGAGTAAAATATGCACCAACATGCTCACACAATAAGATGGCAAATGAAATATGTGGCACAACATGCACAACCAATTCTAGCATCTATCAAACAATTAGCGATGACTAGGTCATCTATATATGAGTATATTGACTTAGGAGTCAAATGAGAACATTTGATCATAGGTCATACTCATCGTTTAAGCTCAAGTGGGGTTACCACTTCTACATAATGCATTGGTGTGTTCACTGTTGGGGAACGTTGCAGAAAACAAAAATTTTCCTACTCGTTTCACCAAGATCATCTAGGAGTTCATCTAGCAACGAGTGATTAGATGCATCTACATACCTTTGTAGATCGCGAGCGGAAGCGTTCAAAAGAACGGTGATGATGTAGTCGTACTCGACGTGATCCAAATCACCGATGACCAGCGCCGAACGGACGGCACCTCCGCGTTCAACACACGTACGGAACAGCCACGTCTCCTCCTTCTTGATCCAGCAAGGGAGGGAGGAGAGGTTGAGGGAGATGGCACCAGCAGCAGCACGACGGCGTGGTGTTGATGGAGCTGCAGTACTCCGGCAGAGCTTCGCTAAGCACTATGGAGGTGGAGGAGGTGTTGGGGAGGGAGAAGGAGGCAACCAAAGGCCAAGGCGTTCAGGTATGAAGTCCCTCCTCTCCCCCACTATATATAGGAGGGCCAAGGGGGGGTGGCCGGCCCTAAGAGATCCAATCTCCTAGGGGGTGCGGCGGCCAAGGGGGGTTTCCCTCCCCCCCAAGGCACCTAGGAGGTGCCTTCCCCTCCTAGGACTCTTCCCCCCTTTAAACCCTAGGCGCATGGGCCTATGTGGGGCTGGTGCCCTTGGCCCATTATGCCAAGGCGCACCCCCTACAGCCCATGTGGCCCCCCGGGACAGGTGGACCCACCCGGTGGACCCCCGGGACCCTTTCGGTGGTCCCGGTACAATACCGATAACTCCGAAACTTGTCCCAATGCCCGAAACAGGACTTCCCATATATAAATCTTTACCTCCGGACCATTCCGGAACTCCTCGTGACGTCCGGGATCTCATCCGGGACTCCGAACAACATTCGGGTTACTGCATATACATATCCCTACAACCCTAGCGTAACTGAACCTTAAGTGTGTAGACCCTACGGGTTCGGGAGACAAGCAGACATGACCGAGACGACTCTCCGGTCAATAACCAACAGCGGGATCTGGATACCCATGTTGGCTCCCACATGCTCCACGATGATCTCATCGGATGAACCACGATGTCGAGGATTCTATCAACCCCGTACGCTATTCCCTTTGTCTATCGGTATGTTACTTGCCCGAGACTCGATCGTCGGTATCCCAATACCTCGTTCAATCTCGTTACCGGCAAGTCACTTTACTCGTACCGTAATGCATGATCCCGTGACCAGACACTTGGTCACTCTGAGCTCATTATGATGATGCATTACCGAGTGGGCCCAGTGATACCTCTTCGTCATACGGAGTGACAAATCCCAGTCTTGATCCATGTCACCCAACAGACACTTTCGGAGATACCCGTAGTCTACCTTTATAGTCACCCAGTTACGTTGTGACGTTTGGCATACCCAAAGCACTCCTACGGTATCCGGGAGTTACACGATCTCATGGTCTAAGGAAAAGATACTTGACATTGGAAAACTCTAGCAAACGAACTATACGATCTTGTGCTATGTTTAGGATTGGGTCTTGTCCATCACATCATTCTCCTAATGATGTGATCTCGTTATCAATGACATCCAGTGTCTATAGTCAGGAAACCATGACTATCTGTTCATCAACGAGCTAGTCAACTAGAGGCTCACTAGGGACATGTCGGTGTCTGTTATTCACACATGTATTACGATTTCCGGATAACACAATTATAGCATGAATAAAGACAATTATCATGAACAAGGAAATATAATAATAATGCTTTTATTATTGCCTCTAGGGCATATTTCCAACAGTCTCCCACTTGCACTAGAGTCAATAATCTAGTTACATTGTGATGAATCGAACACCCATGGAATTCTGGTGTTGATCATGTTTTGCTCTAGGGAGAGGTTTAGTCAACGGATCTGCTACATTCAGGTCTATATGTACTTTACAAATCTCTATGTCTCCATCTGGAACATTTTCACGTATGGAGTTGAAACGTCGCTTGATGTGCCTTGTCTTCTTGTGAAACCTGGGCTCCTTGGCAAGTGCAATAGCTCCAGTGTTGTCACAGAAGAGCTTGATCGGCCCCGACGCATTGGGTATGACTCCTAGGTCGGTGATGAACTCCTTCACCCATATTGCTTCATGTGCTGCCTCCGAGGCTGCCATGTACTCCGCTTCACATGTAGATCCCGCCACGACGCTTTGCTTGCAACTGCACCAGCTTACTGCCCCACCATTCAAAATATACACGTATCCGGTTTGTGACTTAGAGTCATCCAGATCTGTGTCGAAGCTAGCGTCGACGTAACCCTTTACGACGAGCTCTTCGTCACCTCCATAAACGAGAAACATTTCCTTAGTCCTTTTCAGGTACTTCAGGATATTCTTGACCGCTGTCCAGTGTTCCTTGCCGGGATTACTTTGGTACCTTCCTACCAAACTTACGGCAAGGTTTACATCAGGTCTGGTACACAGCATGGCATACATAATAGAACCTATGGCTGAGGCATAGGGGATGACGCTCATCTCTTCTATATCTTCTGCCGTGGTCGGACATTGAGCTGAGCTCAATTTCATACCTTCCAACACAGGCAAGAACCCCTTCTTGGATTGATCCATATTGAACTTCTTCAATATCTTATCAAGGTATGTGCTTTGTGAAAGACCTATGAGGCGTCTCGATCTATCTCTATAGATTTTGATGCCTAATATATAAGCAGCTTCTCCAAGGTCCTTCATTGAAAAACTTTTATTCAAGTAGGCCTTGATGCTGTCCAAGAGTTCTATATCATTTCCCATCAGAAGTATGTCATCTACATATAATATGAGAAATGCTACAGAGCTCCCACTCACTTTCTTGTAAACGCAGGCTTCTCCATAAGTCTGTGTAAACCCAAACGCTTTGATCATCTCATCAAAGCGAATGTTCCAACTCCGAGATGCTTGCACCAGCCCATAAATCGAGCGTTGGAGCTTGCACACTTTGTCAGCATTCTTAGGATCGACAAAACCTTCCGGCTGCATCATATACAATTCTTCCTTAAGGAAACCATTAAGGAATGCCGTTTTGACGTCCATTTGCCATATTTCGTAATCATAGAATGCGGCAATTGCTAACATGATTCGGACGGACTTCAGCTTTGCTACCGGTGAGAAAGTCTCATCGTAGTCAACCCCTTGAACTTGTCGATAACCCTTAGCGACAAGCCGAGCTTTATAGATGCTCACATTACCATCCGCGTCTGTCTTCTTATTAAAGATCCATTTATTTTCTATGGCTCGCCGCTCAACGGGCAAGTCAGTCAAAGTCCATACTTTGTTTTCATACATGGATCCTATCTCGGATTTCATGGCTTCCAGCCATTTGTCGGAATCCGGGCCCGCCATCGCTTCTTCATAGTCCGAAGGTTCACCGTTGTCTAACAACATGATTTCCAAGACAGGGTTGCCGTACCACTCTGGTGCGGAACGTGTCCTTGTGGACCTTCGAATTTCAGTAGGAGCTTGATCAGAAGTATCTTGATCATTAACTTCCTCTCTAGTCGGTGCTGGCACCTCAGGAACATTTTCTTGAGTTGCGCCATTTTCCGGTTCAAGAGGTAATACTTCATCAAGCTCTACTTTCCTCCCACTTACTTCTTTCGAGAGAAACTCTTTCTCCAGAAAGGATCCATTCTTGGCAACAAAGATCTTGCCTTCGGATCTGAGGTAGAAGGTGTACCCAATAGTTTCTTTTGGGTATCCTATGAAGACGCATTTTTCCGATTTGGGTTCGAGCTTTTCAGGTTGTAGTTTCTTGACATAAGCATCGCATCCCCAAACTTTTAGAAACGACAGCTTAGGTTTCTTCCCAAACCATAATTCATACGGTGTCGTCTCAACGGATTTCGACGGAGCCCTATTTAAAGTGAATGCGGCAGTCTCTAAAGCATAGCCCCAAAAAGAAAGCGGTAAATCGGTAAGAGACATCATAGATCGCACCATATCTAACAGAGTGCGATTACGACGTTCGGACACACCATTACGCTGAGGTGTTCCAGGCGGCGTGAGTTGTGAAACTATTCCACATTTTCTTAAGTGTGCTCCAAACTCGTGACTCAAGTATTCTCCTCCACGATCTGATCGTAGAAACTTGAGTTTCCTGTTACGTTGATTTTCAACCTCACTCTGAAATTCCTTGAACTTTTCAAAGGTTTCAGACTTGTGTTTCATTAAGTAGATATACCCATACCTACTTAAATCATCAGTGAGGGTGAGAACATAACGATAGCCACCGCGAGCCTCAACACTCATCGGACCGCACACATCAGTATGTATGATTTCCAATAAGTCGGTTGCTCGCTCCATTGTTCCTGAGAACGGAGTCTTGGTCATTTTACCCATAAGGCATGGTTCGCACGTGTCAAATGATTCATAACCAAGAGACTCTAAAAGTCCATCAGCATGGAGCTTCTTCATGCGTTTGACACCTATGTGACCAAGGCGGCAGTGCCACAAGTATGTGGGACTATCATTATCAACCTTACTTCTTTTGGCACTCACATTATGAACATGTGTAGCATCACATTCGAGATTCATAAAGAATAAACCATTCACCATAGGAGCATGACCATAAAACATATCTCTCAAAAAAATGGAACAACCATTATTCTCAGATTTAAAAGAGTAGCCATCTCGAATTAAACGAGATCCCGATACAATGTTCATGCTCAAAGCTGGCACTAAATAAAAATTATTAAGGTTTAAAACTAATCCCGAAGGGAGATGCAGAGGTAGCGTGCCGACGGCGATTACATTGACCTTGGAACCATTCCCGACGCGCATCGTCACCTTGTCCTTTGCCAGTTTCCGCTTATTCCGCAGCCCCTGCTTTGAGTTACAAATGTGAGCAACTGCACCGGTATCAAATACCCAGGAGCCACTACGGGCACTAGTAAGGTACACATCAATTACATGTATATCACATATACCTTTTGTTTTGCCGGCCTTCTTATCCGCTAAGTACTTGGGGCAGTTCCGCTTCCAGTGACCGCTTCCCTTGCAATAAAAGCACTCAGTCTCGGGCTTGGGTCCATTCTTTGGCTTCTTCCCGGCAGCTTGCTTGCCGGGCGCGGCAACCTCCTTGCCGTCCTTCTTGAAGTTCTTTTTACCCTTGCCTTTCTTGAACTTAGTGGTTTTATTGACCATCAACACTTGATGTTCCTTCCTGACTTCTACCTCTGCTGATTTCAGCATAGCAAATACTTCAGGAATGGTCTTTTCCATCCCGTGCATATTGAAGTTCATCACAAAGCTCTTGTAGCTTGGTGGAAGCGACTGGAGGATTCTGTCAATGACCGCATCATCCGGGAGATTAACTCCCAGCTGAGTCAAGCGGTTATGCAACCCAGACATAGTGAGTATGTGCTCACTGACAGAACTGTTTTCCTCCATCTTACAGCTGAAGAATTTGTCGGAGACTTCATATCTCTCGACCCGGGCATGAGCTTGGAAAACCATTTTCAGCTCTTCGAACATCTCATATGCTCCATGTCTCTCAAAACGCTTTTGGAGCCCCGGCTCTAGGCTGTAAAGCATGCCGCACTGAACGAGGGAGTAGTCATCAAAACGTGCCTGCCAAGCGTTCATAACATCTTGTTCTGCAGGGAGAACGGGTGCGTCACCAAGCGGTGCTTGTAGGACATAATCTTTCTTGGCAGCTATGAGGATGATCCTCAGGTTCCGGACCCAGTCCGTATAGTTGCTGCCATCGTCTTTCAGCTTGGTTTTCTCTAGGAACGCGTTGAAGTTGAGGACTACGTTGGCCATTTGATCTACAAGACATATTGCAAAGATTTTAGACTAAGTTCATGATAATTAAGTTCAACTAATCAAATTATTAGTGAACTCCCACTTAGATTAGACATCCCTCTAGTCATCTAAGTATTACATGATCCGAGTTAAACTAGACCGTGTCCGATCATCACGTGAGACGGACTAGTCAACATCGGTGAACATCTTCATGTTGATCGTATCTTCTATACGACTCATGCTCGACCTTTCGGTCTTCTGTGTTCCGAGGCCATGTCTGTACATGCTAGGCTCGTCAAGTCAACCTAAGTGTTTGCATGTGTAAATCTGTCTTACACCCGTTGTATGTGAACGTCTGAATAAAACACCCGATCATCACGTGGTGTTTTGAAACAGCGAACTGTCGCAACGGTGCACAGTTAGGGGGATCACTTCTTGAATTTATTGTGACGGATCATCTTATTTACTACCGTCGTTCTAAGTAAACAAGATGCAAAACATGATAAACATCACATGCAATCAAATAATAAACGTGACATGATATGGCCAATATCACATAGCTCCTTTGATCTCCATCTTGGGGCTCCATGATCATCTTGTCACCGGCTTGACACCATGATCTCCATCATCATGATCTCCATCATCGTGTCTCCATGAAGTTGCTCGCCAACTATTACTTCTACTACTATGGCTAACGCGTTTAGCAATAAAGTAAAGTAATTTACATGGCGTTTCTCGATGACACGCAGGTCATTAAAAGAATAAAGACAACTCCTATGGCTCCTGCCGGTTGTCATACTCATCGACATGCAAGTCGTGAATCCTATTACAATAGCATGAACATCTCATACATCACATATAGATCATTCATCATTCATCACAACTTTGGCCATATCATATCACAAACCACTTGCTGCAAAAACAAGTTAGACGTCCTCTAATTGTTGTTGCAAGTTTTACGTGGCTGAATTAGGGTTCTAGCAAGAACGTCTTCTTACCTACGTTAAAGCCACAACGTGATTTTTCAACTTCTATTTACCCTTCATAAGGACCCTGTTCATCGATTCCGCTCCAACTAAAGTGGGAGAGACAGACACCCGCCAGCCAACTTATGCAACTAGTGCACGTTAGTCGGTGGAACCGGTCTCACGTAAGCGTACGTGTAATGTTGGTCCGGGCCGCTTCATCCCACAATACCGCTGAAGCAAGAAAGGACTAGTAACGGCAAGAAAGTTGACAAATCTACGCCCACAACAAATTGTGTTCTACTCGCGCAAGAAGAACTACGCATAGACCTAGCTCATGATGCCACTGTTGGGGAAGGTTGCAGAAAACAAAAAATTTCCTACTCGTTTCACCAAGATCATCTAGGAGTTCATCTAGCAACGAGTGATTAGATGCATCTACATACCTTTGTAGATCGCGAGCGGAAGCGTTCAAAAGAACGGTGATGATGTAGTCGTACTCGACGTGATCCAAATCACCGATGACCAGCGCCGAACGGACGGCACCTCCGCGTTCAACACACGTACGGAACAGCCACGTCTCCTCCTTCTTGATCCAGCAAGGGAGGGAGGAGAGGTTGAGGGAGATGGCACCAGCAGCAGCACGACGGCGTGGTGTTGATGGAGCTGCAGTACTCCGGCAGAGCTTCGCTAAGCACTATGGAGGTGGAGGAGGTGTTGGGGAGGGAGAAGGAGGCAACCAAAGGCCAAGGCGTTCAGGTATGAAGTCCCTCCTCTCCCCCACTATATATAGGAGGGCCAAGGGGGGGTGGCCGGCCCTAGGAGATCCAATCTCCTAGGGGGTGCGGCGGCCAAGGGGGGTTTCCCTCCCCCCCAAGGCACCTAGGAGGTGCCTTCCCCTCCTAGGACTCTTCCCCCCTTTAAACCCTAGGCGCATGGGCCTATGTGGGGCTGGTGCCCTTGGCCCATTATGCCAAGGCGCACCCCCTACAGCCCATGTGGCCCCCCGGGATAGGTGGACCCACCCGGTGGACCCCCGGGACCCTTTCGGTGGTCCCGGTACAATACCAATAACTCCGAAACTTGTCCCGATGCCCGAAACAGGACTTCCCATATATAAATCTTTACCTCCGGACCATTCCGGAACTCCTCGTGACGTCCGGGATCTCATCCGGGACTCCGAACAACATTCGGGTTACTGCATATACATATCCCTACAACCCTAGCGTAACTGAACCTTAAGTGTGTAGACCCTACGGGTTCGGGAGACAAGCAGACATGACCGAGACGACTTTCCGGTCAATAACCAACAGCGGGATCTGGATACCCATGTTGGCTCCCACATGCTCCACGATGATCTCATCGGATGAACCACGATGTCGAGGATTCTATCAACCCCGTACGCTATTCCCTTTGTCTATCGATATGTTACTTGCCCGAGACTCGATCGTCGGTATCCCAATACCTCGTTCAATCTCGTTACCGGCAAGTCACTTTACTCGTACCGTAATGCATGATCCCGTGACCAGACACTTGGTCACTCTGAGCTCATTATGATGATGCATTACCGAGTGGGCCCAGTGATACCTCTCCGTTATACGGAGTGACAAATCCCAGTCTTGATCCATGTCACCCAACAGACACTTTCGGAGATACCCGTAGTCTACCTTTATAGTCACCCAGTGACGTTGTGAAGTTTGGCATACCCAAAGCACTCCTACGGTATCCGGGAGTTACACGATCTCATGGTCTAAGGAAAAGATACTTGACATTGGAAAACTCTAGCAAACGAACTATACGATCTTGTGCTATGTTTAGGATTGGGTCTTGTCCATCACATCATTCTCCTAATGATGTGATCTCGTTATCAATGACATCCAGTGGCTATAGTCAGGAAACCATGAATATCTGTTGATCAACGAGCTAGTCAACTAGAGGCTCACTAGGGACATGTCGGTGTCTGTTATTCACACATGTATTACGATTTCCGGATAACACAATTATAGCATGAATAAAGACAATTATCATGAACAAGGAAATATAATAATAATGCTTTTATTATTGCCTCTAGGGCATATTTCCAACATTCACACCATTAGAGTTGCTTTGACTCAATTCTTAGAGTTAAGCTCCCCCTAGATGTGAGATCCCCTTTTAGAGGGATGAACTAACCTTGGGTTTTGTCGATAACGACTTCATGTAGGTGTTCAAGATGTGGATGCTCAATGCTGATGTAGATCATTTGGAGCAATCCTTTGGAGTGAGTTGCACTTTCAACTTACCTACATGGGTTAGTCCCACAAGGAACAAACAAGAATATCCATAGACATAGAGTGATGCACACACAAGATAATGTCCATGAAAACATTAGGTTACCTTGTCCCTTGCCTTACCAACATGAGGATTTGTGACTCCTTGAACTAGTGCAAGATGTGGAAGTTGATTGCACTTGTCGTTTCCAAAAAGATATGAGTGAAGAATGTTGGCGGAGTCACCCTCAAGAACTCTCTAGTTATTCTTCTTCGGGATCCACATCATCTTGATGGGAATCCTTGGAGTTGTAGTTGTACTTGATGAAGTAGAACTTGACGTAGTCTTGGGAATCCACTTGACCGAGACCTTAGGTGCTTCTTCAAATGCATCAATCTCTTCTTGAAGCTTGTCCTTGCCTTTGTTCTTGTGGTCTTGTGGTGGAAGATCATCTTGTGCTTGTGTTCCTTTGAAGGAAGTAGGATCATACTTCTCTTGTTGAGGAACAAACTTCGTCTTGGGGTATTGATCTTGTTCCCACTCAACTCCATTGGCATTGAACTTTCGTTCAAAACCAACACCTTGATTCTTCCGGTGCCTTCCTTTCTTGCGTACAATTTCCTCGAATTGCTTACTCCCGGCAAGGCTCTTGTAAACACCTTTCTCTATAATTCCCTTCAATAAGCTATTTTCTTGATCAAGTGTAACTTTTCTAAGAGAGTCATTAGTGGAATCAAGAGTACTACTAGAAGCAACAATATTGGATTTGACATTATTATTGTTACTACTAGAGGAAGGATCTTTCTAGTACTTGTTACTAGACTTGACTTGAGGCATGTAAGTAGATAAGAGTAAACGCTTGGCAATGTAAGAAGAACTTTTCTTACGGAGATCATCATTGATTGCTTTTAAGAACTCATGCTCTTGCTCAAGATTGAGCTTTTCAAAGCGTAACTTCTGATGAGCCCTTAAAAGTTCTCGATGATCTTCGAAGATAGTTTCATGACCAACATAAGAGTGTTTAGTTCTTTAGTTAGAAGCTCAATCTTCTCCTTATCATTTTCATTCGTTTTATCTTGATTAGCATGATTAATTGACGTTTCATCATAGTATTCATCACTAGAGTTGTCAACAAGTAAATCATCATCCACAAGTAAGTCATCTTCATCACTATTGAAATCAACATACTCAGGATGTGTTACCTTTGGACCTTTGGCCATGAAGCATCTTCCAATTACTTCATTTGGTGAATCAAACATGTCATAGGAGTTGGTTGACGCAAGTGCTAGACCGGCAACACCTTCATCTTGAGTATATTCGGAGTCAGAGTGATAGCTTCTCTCGGAGTGATTGTCGGAGTCGGAACCGGATACCCATTCACCAACATGAGCTTGATGTCTTCGTTTTGTGTAGCTCCTTGATGACCTGTCCTTCCTTTCCGAATCCTTGCTTCTCCATGAGGGTCTTCGTTCATAACGATCATCTCTACTCCTCCTCTCTCTTGGTGGTGATTCTTCTCTTTTGCTTCTTCTTTTTGAGAATCTTCTCTACTTTTGTAGGGTGCCGTACACTCATTGGAATAGTGTCCGGGTCTCCCACAATTGTAGCAATTTCGCTCTCGACTAGAAGATCTTTTGTCATTGTAAGACCTTGACTTGGAGCTTCTTTCTTTGCTTCTGCTCTTGTAGAATTTGTTGAAGTTCTTCACCATTAAGCTCAATTCTTCATTGAAGGTTTGTTTCTCACTTGATGATGTGGGGGCTTCACATGAGGCTTTGTAAGCACCACTTGACTTGTTGTGAAGTTCCTCCTTATCCTTAAGTGACATCTCATGAGCAACAATTCTTCCAATGACTTCCGTTGGCTTGAGATCTTTGTAGTTTGGCATCATTTGGATCAATGTGCACACGGTATCATACTTTCCATCCAATGCTCTTAGGATCTTCTTGATGATGAATCTGTCGGTCATCTCTTCACTCCCTAAGACGGCAATCTCATTTGTGATAAGTGCAAGCCTAGAGTACATTTCGGCGACACCTTCACCATCCTTCATTTTGAACTTGTCAAGCTGACTTTGGAGCACATCCAACTTGGATTCCTTGATGGAGTCGGTACCTTCATGCATATCAATCAAAGTATCCCAAATTTCCTTTGCATTCTCAAGACGGCTGATTTTGTTGAATTCTTCGGGGGCCAATCCATTGAAGATGATATCACAAGCTTGAGCGTTGTACTGCAGCATCTTCAATTCTTCCGCATTAGCTTCACGGTTCGGCTCTCTCCCATCAAAGAATTCACCTTGCAAGCCAATACAAATAATTGCCCAAACGGTGGGGTTATGTCCGAGAATATGCATTTTCATCTTATGCTTCCAACTAGAAAAATTAGTACCATCAAAGTAAGGACCTCTACGGTGATAATTTCCCTCACTAGATGCCATACTCTCCTAGGTTGTGAAACCAAGGCTATGGCCACCAAAAGCTATGGAAATCAAAGTAAATGGAGAGCAACGCTCTGATACCACTTGTAGGACCTTGAAGTATGTCTAGAGGGGGGTGATTAGACTACTTGACCAATTAAAAACTTAGCCTTTTCCCAATTTTAGAGTTTGGCAGATTTTAGCTATCTTAGGACAAGTCAAGCAATCATCACACAATTCAAGCAAGCATGCAAAGAGTATATAGGAAGCGGAAATTAAAGCATGCAACTTGCAAGAAAGTAAAGGGAAGGGTTTGGAGGATTCAAATGCAATTGGAGACACGGATGTTTTTTTGGCGTGGTTCCGATAGGTGGTGCTATCGTACATCCACGTTGATGGAGACTTCAACCCACGAAGGGTAACGGTTGTGCGATTCCATGGAGGGCTCCACCCATGAAGGGTCCACGAAGAAGCAACCTTGTCTATCCCACCATGGACGTCGCCCATGAAGGACTTGCCTCACTAGCGGTAGATCTTCATGAAGTATAGGCGATCTCCTTGCCCTTACAAACTCCTTGGTTCAACTCCACAATCTTGTCGGAGGCTCCCAAGTCACACCTAGCCAATCTAGGAGACACCACTCTCCAAGAAGTAACAAATGGTGCGTTGATGATGAACTCCTTGTTCTTGTGCTTCAAATGATAGTCTCCCCAACACTCAACACTCTCTCATAGGATTTGGATCTGGTGGAAAGAAGATTTGAGTGGAAAGCAATTTGGGGAAGGGTAGAGATCAAGATTCATATGGTAGGAATGGAATATCTTGGCCTCAACACATGAGTAGGTGGCTCTCTCTCAGAAATGGTAAGTTGGAAGTGTAGGTTTGTTCTGATGGCTCTCTCCACGAATGAAGAGGAGGTGGAGGGGTATATATAGCCTCCACACAAAATCTAATCGTTACACACAATTTACCAAACTCGGTGGGACCGATTCAATAGAGTCGGTCGGACCGATTTAGTAAACCTAGTGACCGTTAGGATTTTCGGTGGGACCGATATGCAACTCAGTAAGACCGATTTGATTAGGGTTAGGGCATAACGTAATCTCGGTAAGACCGATTACTCAAACTCAGTGAGACCGATTTTGGTAATAAGCTTTCCAGAGAGTTGGTCAGGTAAACTCGGTGGGACCGATTTGCTCTTTTCGGTGAGACCGAAATGTTACAAAAGGGAAACAGAGAGTTTACATTGCAATCTCGGTGGGACCAATCGCTCACTTTAGTTAGACCGAAACGTTACGAAGGGAAACAGAGAGATTACAATCCCATCTTAGTGAGACCGAGATCCCTATCGGTAGGACCGATTTGCCTAGGGTTTGTGGCAGTGGCTATGACATTAGAACTCGGTGGCGCCGGATAGGAAGAATCGGTGTGACCGATTTTGGCTTTAGGTTTAGGTCATTTGTGGATGTGAAAAAGTAGTTGAGGGTTTTTGGAGCATATCACCAAGCACATGAAGCAAGAGGCTCATTAAGAAACACCTCATCCCTCCTTGATAGTATTGGCTTTTCCTATAGACTCAATGTGATCTTGGATCACTAAAATGTAAAATGAAGAGTCTTGAGCTTTTGAGCTTGAGCCAATCCTTTGTCATTAGCATTTTGAGGGATCCACTTTCATCAACCATGCCATGCCATTCATTGAGCTTTCCTGAAATAATAGTATTGAAATAGCATTAGCCCAATGAACTATATGTTGTTATGAATTACCAAAACCACCTAGGGATAGTTGCACTTTCACCACGTCGTGCCGAGAGCACCAGGACGGTGGACGACGGTGAGGCCTAGGAAGGGGACGACTCGGAGCCGGGGAAGATGCGACAGTGGAAGCCCATGCGGAGAGGAGTACGAGGGTTCACTTGTTCGGCTGCGGTGTGAAGCTGCCGTCGCTGCAGGGCCTGGCCAGCGGTGGGAATAGTAGGGGGCGGTGAGGCCTCTGCGGCAGCACAACCGGCCATGAGAGGCAGGAGCATGCGGCACGACGAGCGCTGCTTTGGGCGGCTGGAGCAAGAAGACCAAATATTGAAGAAGCACTACGGCCGTTGGATGGACATCGTACGGTCACTGGAGCAAGAATCGTTCATATTGACTTAAGTTGACAAAGGCCCCTGTCCTAGTCAACTTAGTAGGCCCACAAGTCAGCCTCCCACCATGGTGGGTCCCAGCTAGCAGGGGGAGTATTCATTTTTTTGTGCGTAATAATGAGGCACTTCCGGTGGGTCCGAGCTGACAGTGGGGGGAACATTTTTTTCACGAAATACGATGGCCCGTCCGATGGGTCCCAGCAGTCAGGGGGAAATGTTTTTTTCGTGAAATAAGGTGGCCCGTTCGGTGGGTCCCTGCTGTCAGGTGGAGGAATAATTATTTTGTGCGTAATAAGGAGGCACTTCTTTGCGGCCGCCTGGACCCAGCTGTCAGCCTCTCCACGTACAGTACTCTTCCGATGGAAGTCGGTTGTTGACCACGTTGACCACGCCACGCCGAGAGCACCAGGGTTGTGGTCTGGATGACAGCGAGGCCTAGGAAGGGGACGACGCGGAGCCGGGGAAGACGTAGCAGTGGAAGCCCGCGCGGAGAGGAGTACGAGGGTTCACTGGTTCGGCTGCGGTGTGAGGCTGCCGTCGCCGCAGAATAACAGGGGGTGCGGGTGAGTAGAGGGATGGCCTGGCCAGCGGTGGGCGTAGTACGGTGCGGTGAGGCCTCCGCGGCATCACAACCGGCCATGGGAGGCAGCAGCACGCGACACGACCGGCACTGCTTTGGGCGGCTAGAGCAAGAAGACCAGAGGTTGAAGAAGGACTACGTCCGTTGGATGGACATCGTACGATCACTGCAGCTAGGATCATTTATATTGACTAAGTTGACAAAGCCCTTGGTACGCGTCAACTTAGTAGGCCCACAGCTCGGATTTGGCAGAGAACATATAGCCCATTTGCGATTTGTAAGAATGTACATCCCATTTTTAATTCTAATGGAATTTACTACAACCCATGTATAGTTTGTTAAAAGTACAACCCAACTTCTAGCTAGGACAAAGATTAATAATTTCAAATAACCGCTCAAAACAGAATTAAAAAAAATTCCCACATTTTGATGGGATTCGAAATATTTTTATGCGAAATTTCTAGTCAGGTTAAATATAATTTAAAAATAAAGTTGTATTACGTTAAAATCCAACAAAATTTTGCGCGCGCAACAAGTAATGAAATTAAAATTTTCAAATTCCAATAATAATATATTTTTTAAACTAATTACGTGTTTGGTGCATAGTTACTGTCCAGTTATTATAATTACATCCCATTTATTATTTCTTAAAGACCATTTTCTTGTTAAGCCTAATGCATACCTCCTAGGAAAGTTTGCAGCCCAACGGGGCGGAGAATAACATGTTGACCCGGATATTTTGTACAACTCTCGACCTAGTTGCATTGCTGATGTTGAAAAAAAGGCATGTGTAGTACAGTACAACCTAACATGGTTACTCAGCCCACATTCAGCGACGCCGGAAATGCCCAAACAAGGCTTTTGTACAACTTTTTGGAGTCACTGAGCTCAGTTAATAACTTAAGAAAAAAAGTTAGATTATAGTGGAACCTAATTAAAAGCTGTCACGAGCAAATAAATAATTCAACGGGTCCCTGTCGGGGGTTGGGTGCGACATATGCCAATGGATGGCTTATCATGGTGGGAGCGAGTAGAACGTCACTGGTGCCTGGAAGTGGGATAAGGCGTAGACACGAACGCCGGCGTACTTTACCCAGGTTCGGGGCTCTCCTAGGAGATAACACCCCTAGTCGTATTCTATGGGGTCTCCGCATGATCACTAAGGCACAAGTGATACAATGGTGCTCCTTGAGCTATGTGCTAGAGGCAGAGGGAGGCAAGGCTAGCTCTCTTCCTGCTCTAGGGGAGTGGCTAGTTCTAATGGAGTGGGAATCCTTTGCATGGGTGGCCTGGGGGGGTTATATAGGCCTACCCCCAGGGGTACAATGGTAATTCGTCCGGGTGCTGGGCCCGGCTGTCAGTGTCACCAGCCTCCGGCTTCTCCTCCGACCGCTGGGGCCCGCCGACTGGTTGGTGGCTGCTTACTCTAGCCATGTCGTTGGTGACGGGGGCTTGGTCATCTTAGCGTGGCTACACTCCCGTCGCCTGGTGGGATGCCACTGTAGCCACACCTGGTCTTATCAGCTTAATGGCGTGCTTGCCTCGGGACAAGGGACGGCCGCCTGCTGGAGGCCAGCCCCTCTCAAATCCGTCTGGTCGTGCTTCCACGGTCTTCCGGGGGGTCATTGCCCGATAGGGCCCGCCTCTGGCAGACCGTACCGACAGGCCGTCGTGGGGAACAGGGCTCCGCCTGCCCGTAGCGATGTCAGGGTAGATACGGCACAGTGCTCCATCGTGCGGAGATCTCCGTCTGTACGGAGCACTGCAGCCACGCCCGTCTCGAGCATGGGAGGCGACGTGCTTCACTGTAGCCATGCTTTGACTTGTACTCTCGACGGGGGCTTGGCGCTCCGTAGTCGTGAGGTGGCCACTTGCCTGTTGCCGCCCTCTCTGGAGGGTGGCCGCCAGGAGCCGGTCACTCGGAGCGCCGTAGACTTGGGTCGGCCGCCCTCTGGCAGCCGGCCGCTGAGCCAGCCGGCCCCAGAGGGCGGAGCTTCAGCTCGGGGTCCAGCCAGGCGGAGCTGGCCCAAAGTCTTGATAAATCCAGGGACTCGGGTGAGCCTACCCTTGGCCCATTACTCCGACAGTAGTCCCCGAAGCCGGTGAGGCACCGCGGTTGAGGGGCTGCGAAGCCTCAGCGGCTTCCTCCCTCACCGGGCTCCGGGAAGGTGTCGGTCCGCCGTGCGGCCAGCCGACTACTGAGGCCGACTTCTTCCAGGCGGAGCTTGCACTGTTGGTTTTTGAACATCAAGGAGGGAGATAGGTGGCGTGCCTGCTAAGCTTCCCAGGCCGCCGCCCGCCACGGATGCGCCACGCGGCGCATGTCAGCCTGGTGAGCCTGCCACCCCATGTTTTGGATGGGACGTGACACTGGGCTGGGCCCGCCACTACCATGCCTCAGCAACCGGGCGGATCCACTGCGCCGAACGGGACGGTTGCCATTTCCCACGATTATTTACGGCGTGGTGAATGCGCACGGGAAACGGGGGTCAGGGGGACGTGGGCGCAGTTAATCCCACGACCCCACGTCTCGCCCCCTCGGCTTCATAGCCCGGGCGCTATAAGTAGGGAGGGGGGAGAGGTGCGGCAAAGCTCTCGCGCCCCCTCCCACTCTTCTTCTTCTTCTTCTTCTTCTTCTCATCCTCCGCTGCTGCTGCTGCCGTAGCGCCGCCGCCATTGCCCACCGCAGACGCGTTTCTCCTCTCCGCGCCGCCAGCCGGAGCAATGGGTGACTGGGATGGATCGACCATGATCGAGGATCACATTTCCTTCATCCGTGACATGCGCCGGATGCCAAGCGCGGCCTTTGTCAAGGCGCGGGTGCCGCCGGAGACGGAGATCTCGCCGGTGCCGCAGGAAGGCGAGCGGGTCGTCTTCCGCTCGCATTTCCTTCGTGGCTTCGGCCTTCCGGCGAGTGAATTCTTCCGCTCTTTCCTCAACTTCTACAATCTTCAACCTCACCACCTCACGCCCAACACCATGACTCTGCTCTCCGCCTTCGTCATGGCGTGTGAGGGCTACCTCGGCATCCTCCCCACAATCGAGCTGTGGGGAGCATTCTTTTATGGGAAGCTCGGTACCTACGCCAAGGAGACGGTGGCCGAGTGCAGGGGCTTCGTCGCCATGCGCCGGCCGGCGAAGCGGAACACCTTCCCCGTCATCAAGCTGGCGCGGTCGGTGATTATGTGGCAGCAGTCCTACTTCTATGTCGAGAACGTGGACCCGGCTGCCGGCTTCCTCAACCTGCCGGCCTACGAGGCCGGCCCCCCCACCAGGGCTCGCACTTCTTGGAAGTACAAACCAAAGTTGGTGTCGGCGGACGCGGCGGCCGCCATCGGCCAACTCCGAGTGCTCCAGGAGTCGGAGGGCCTCGTGGCCTCCGACCTCCTCGTCGCCTTCGTCGAGCGCCGGGTCCTCCCGCTCTAGAGCCGCCCTCATCCGATCTTCCGGATGGCCGGACATCGCGATCCGTGCCGGTTGTGCACAAATGGGATGCCGCCCGCTGAAGTTTCGCAGATGGTAAACGAGATCTCCGACCTCAAAGTGTCGGAGAAGGAGTGGCGGTACGGGAAGCGGCCATACTCTCGCCACAACCCTCCTCCTGCAGTAAGTTTCTTCATTTTGTCCTTTGAACTATTTCCTTCAGCTTCGTTTCTCTTCATGATGCCGCCCTTTCTTGGTTGCAGATTTACATGTCCGAGGCAACGGCCGCCCTCTTGGGGCCGGGTGATGCCCTCCAGGCGGATAGGGCGGAGAGCGATTTGGACGACCCCGACTTGGGGGCGGCCGCCTTGGCCGACGACGCGACAGGCGGTGGTGGCAGAGCGGATGGAGGTAGCGGAGCAGGCGGCTCCGAGGGAGGTGGCGGCGTGGAGACTTGGCCCGACGACGATGAAGATGAAGACGAACCGCGCCCTGCCCGGAGCTCCGCCACCACCGGTGCCGGCCCCTCTTCTGGACCGCCCGCCCATGGCAGAAAGCTCAAGCGGAAACAGGGCGCGACCCTGTTCGGAAGCACCCCGAAGAAGCCCAAGAATCTGGCCGCGGCGACCAGGCGGAAAGAAGCTGCGGCCAAGGTGGCCCAATATCAGAGGGAGCCGAAGGTGCCTGTTATGGTGTCGGCGTAAGCATCCTTCCCTCACTCCTTGTCTTTTCGTTAATCTGGCGTCAAAGGCTTCTGACTTGTCTTCTTGTTTCAAGGCCCCGCTAACCCTCGAGAAGTCGGGCGCCGCCTCAGTCCTCAGTCGGCAGTGACCTCCTCGACCAGCCGGCGGATCGACCCGGTGGCCAAGGACCAGGCGGCCTTGTCCGCCGCGTCTGCTGAGAGGGTGCTGGTGCAGGCCGAAGCCCAGGCCACGGAGAAGGAGCGGCTCGCGGAGGCCGCACGCCGCCAAGAGCCGCTGCTCGTGGTGCCCCTGAACATTGTGCCGCCTCCGCCTGAATTCGAGGCGATGGCCGAAGGAGCCGGCGGCGACTACTCGATCCAGGAGCGGGAGGGCGGCAACGTAGCCATGCCGGACGTCTTCGTGCTGCCGCCCCCGCCCCCGCTGCCTCCGCCAGCCAGCGAGCCGCGGGAAGAGCAGCCAGTGGCGCCGCCGGTGCCACCGGCTGAAAATACGATGGTGACGGACCTGATTTCTACGGTCCGCCTACCCACGCGCCGTCTTCTAGTGAATGCAGCCTCAGCACCGCGGCCGCAGGAGGTCGGTGCCGCAAGCTCGTCGGCCCCCGATACCGAGGCGACCAGCGTTGTACCCGTGGGTTGGATACATGGGGGCGGGACTGGCATCCTGAACCAGGCGTCTCTTGACGTCCAGGCCAAGCTTCGGGCAGAGGCGGAGGCGCTCAAGCGCTGCGACGAGGCCTACTTGGAGTCACGCACCGCCATCCGCGTAAGTTGTCTTTGGGTTTCTTCTTTGGATGATCCTCTTGCTTCTCTCATGGGGGCGCGCAAGCGCACCCACTGGGTGTAGTCCCCAAGTTCTGGGCCGGCTGCTGAGCAGGCGGGTCGGAACTTTATCTTGCAATTGTCGACTGCTGATTTCATCTGATGTCTCTTCTGCAGGACTATCACAACCTCCGCGCGACCGCCTACAACTCCAAGGTTTGGGAGCTGGAGGCATAGACGACCCATCTGGCCGAGAGTCGGCGTAAGTTTCTATCTTCTTTCTTTGCGGGGGTGCGCTGGCGCACCCGCGGGCTGTAGTCCCCGAGGTTTGGGCCGACTGCTGAGCAGTCGGGCCGAATCTCCTCAGTTGTCTTTTTCCCTAGTCAACTACTTCTTTTCCGTGGGGGCGCGCTGGCGTGCCCGCGGACTATAGTCCCTGAGGTTCGGGCCGATTGCTGAGCAGTCGGGCCGAATCTCCTCGGTTGTTTCTTTCCTTTGTCTTGTCCGCTTGACTGATGCCTTCTTCTTCTCTTTCTTTCTTCAGAGGCTAATGCCGCCCTGCAGTAGCTGGGCGAAGCCAACACCACCCTACATAGCAAGGAGGCGGACCGCAACAAGCTGGCGGAGGAGCGGGACCGCCTGGTCGCCCAACTTGCAGTGCAGGCGGAAACCCTCAAGGCGGCCCAGCTAAAGGCGGAGACGACGGAGACCGGCCTCCTTGCCGATTTTGAGATCGAGCGCTCCGCCTGGGCCGACAAGGAGGCCCAGGTGACGGCCTGCTTCAGCAGCATCGAAGAATTGGTCGATGGTAAGCGTTATTCCCTTGGTTTCTTGCTTTGAGCTGTCGGCCCTTGCTTATAGCCTTGGCCTTTTCTTCTTCCGCCCGGACAGACTTCTTCCCGGGCCATTCTGTAGCCGCGATCCAAATGATCGACGCCCAACACGAGGAGCAAAGGGCGGAGGGTGCGCAAATCGCCGCTGATGCCCTGCGGACTCTTGGCGAACAGGTCCTCAGCATTCAGGTGCGGCTTCGGCCTGCTCACCGCGTGCTACACCGCCTCTAGCGCATTGGAGCTTAGGCGGTCTCCGCCCTCTGGCCAGGCTTGCCGGCTCCGCGCACCCCAAGTCGGACTGCCAACTGGCTGGAGGTGGCGACCGGCCGCCTGGAAGCCTGGAAAGGCTCAGCAGCCTGGGCAGGGGCGCGCCGGGCCTTGGAATTCGTCAAGGCGTGGTACCCTGGGCCAGATCTAGCCAAGTTGCCCATGTTCTGGCTGGAGGCGCAGGAGGAGCTGGCGGCGGTGGAAGCTAAGCTAGTCAACAGGGCGGCGGCGATCGCCGACTTCACCGACACCAGTGTCTTTGTCCCGGAGGTGGTCGAGGAAGGCGGTGAAGCTCCGCACGAGTGGCTCGGGTTAAACCCGGAGGATAGCGAAGATTAAGCTGAAGTCATCGACTTCAGCGACGTACGGGAAGACGGGGAGGAGGAAGTAGAGGAGGAGGAGGAGGAAGACGAGGAGAGCAACATCGAGATGCGGGACGTCGGGGCGGATGGTCAGCCCCAGCCTGACCGGGCCTCAAGCAACGAGCCACGCACTGAGGTGCCACCCGCTACTGGAGGCGTCCAAGTGGGGGCAGACCCGCCGCCCGCTCCTCCGACGGACGCCATCGACTCCGTCCCCTAGCACTCCAACACCCCGCCCGCCGCTGGTGACTCCTCCGTCCAGATGGAGCCGCCTGCTGCACCAGGTGGTGCAGCCGACTCCAGCGTCCAGCCAGAGTCCTTGGCCACGCCATCCGGCACCGTTCAGCCGGATCCTTCTGCCGTGCCAGCCGGCACCACCCAGCCGGAGTCTTTCGCCGCGCCAACTGCCACCGCCCAGCTGGAGTCTTCTGCTGCTCCTTAGGGTTTTATCTGCTTTCTGCTTGCTGTTCTGAACAGTTTGCTAAATTCGCGCAATTCCACCCTCGGGCCGTATATCAAACTCTGTTTCAATGCCGGCCAGAGGCCTTTTATCCATGTAAATATTTATCATTGCTTATGCTTGCTGTGCCGACCTCCAGCCTTTTTCCCCTTTTTCTCCTTGGTTTTTTCCTTTGCTGCCAACCCTTTGGCTTTGCTTTCACCAGCCGGGCGGCCGCTTTGCGGACCGTGGCTGATTTGAGCGCTCTAGCCGTTTGTGAGGGGGGCTAGGACTTAGCCATTCGGAGTTTTTGGTAATAAAGGCGGAGGCCGGCCGGCCGGCTGCTAAGCAGCCAAACGGCTAGGTGCGATGCCGCCCCCTACTATATGCGTTTCCTTCCTTAGTCATTCTTTCGTGTGGGGCACTGTCTTGCAACCTTTGCCTGCCATGCAGTCGCTCTGCGAGCTGTGGCTTCTGACAAAGGAAGTTTTGGGTGCCGGCACACTACTTGTCCGGCTGCGGGATGCGGCATATTGTAGAAGACGGCGAGGCTCCGGGCCGACTGGTCGAACCCGGTGCCAGGCGGAAAAAACTATACATTCGTGTAGGCATGACACTTATCATATACATAAAAGAGGGCAGTCCCCGAGCTCTTCTCGGGGGACCCGGAGTCTTTATACATAGTACAAAAGGTAGCGTGATACATACTGCTTTCAACTGTAAAACCTTCGGAGGAGGTTTGCGTTCCACGGCTTCTTCGTCTCTTTGCCTGAATCATCTCTCTTGCGTGCTCTGGGCTTCTGGGCATCGATCAGATAGTACGCATCATTGCCCAACACCTTACTGATGATGAAAGGGCCTTCTCAGGGTGCCGAGAGCTTGTGCTGTCCGGTTGTTCGCTGGATTAGCCGGAGCACAAGGTCTCCCTCCAAGAAGGATCTTGGCTTCACCTTGCGGTTGTAGTATCGGTGCAGACTCTGCTGGTAGATGGCCGACCTGCTGAGTGCCAACAGCCGACATTCCTCCAGCAAGTCGACGCCGTCTTCTCGCGCCTCCTTGGCATCCGCCTCGGTGTACATGGTGACTCTTGGGGAGTCGAACTCAATATCCGTCGGGATGACAGCTTCGGCGCCATAGACGAGGAAGTAGGGCGTGAAGCCCGCTGACTTGTTCAGAGTTGTGGGCAGGCTCCATAGGATGGCCGGCAGCTCATCGAGCCAGCAGTCGGCCGAACGCTCCAGAGGCTCGACCAGTCGGGGCTTGAGGCCGGACAAAATGAGGCCGTTTGCATGCTCCACTTGGCCATTTGACTGTGGGTGGGCAAAGGACGCTAAGTCCAGGCGGATGCCCTGTGTTGCACAGAAACGAGCCAAGGCTCCTTTGGCGAAGCTGGTGCCGTTGTCGGTGATAATGCTCTGTGGGATGCCGTATCGCGTGGTGATGTCGGCGATGAAGGTCACGGCAGTCGGCCCATTCAGCTTCTTGATTGGTTTTGCCTCTATCCAATTGGTAAACTTGTCCACGGCAACAAGCAAGTTAGTCATGCCACCGCGGGCCGTCTTGAATGGCCCTACCATATCCAGACCCCAAACAGCAAAGGGCCAGGCTATGGGAATGGTCTTGAGTGCAGAAGCTGGTAGGTGTGGCTTGGAGCAGAATCTCTGACACCCTTGACACTTCTGAACTAGCTCTTTGGCCTCTTCCAGGGCAGTCGGCCAGAAGAACCCGTGGCGGAAAGCCTTGGCCACAAGTGATCTTGAAGCCGCATGGTGGCCGCACTCACCCTGGTGGATATCCCTGAGTATTGCTTGGCCTTGGTCCGACTCCACGGAACGCTGATAAACCCCTGTGACGCTTCACCGCACCAGCTCTGTTGACTATGGTGTAGGCTGCTGCTCGCCTCTGCACTTGTCATGCTGAGATTTCATCGGTTGGCAGCTCTTTATTCACCAAGAACTTGAGGATTGGCTGAGCCCATGAGGGCGCCGCAATTTCTTCGACTGCGACTACTGCAAATTGTATGAGGGCGGCTAGGCCGGGAGGCGGCGAGTAGGCAGCTGCTTCCGCCTTCTGTGTTGAAGAAGTCCCCGGGCTGACTGCTGAAGTCCCCGAGCTGGGTGTGGTTGTAGCAGTCCCCGGGCCGCCTGCCGAAATCCCCATGCCGGCCTCCGGAACCGTCAAGTCGGATCCGACTGCTTCGGGGGGGGGGGCACAAAGATGGAGTCTGAATCAGGAGATGGCTTGACAGATGGCTTCAGAAGGCGGCGTGGGGCGACACCGGCTGGTATTGCTTGTCGGGTGGAGCCAATTCGTGCCAAGGCATCTGCTTGCTCGTTGTCATTTCTTGGCACATGAAGGAACTTGCACCCATCAAAGTATCTGCTAAGTTGCTGCACGAGAAAGCGCTAGCTTGCCATGTTTGCATCCTTGGCGTCCTAGTCGCCTGACGACTACTGGATCACCAAGTCGGAGTCACCATAGCTCCTTGGCAAGCTTGGAGCCCGTGTATGAGTGCCTCATATTCTGCTACATTGTTGGAGGTGGCGAAGTGGACTTGCAACACATATTTGAGCTTGTCGCCCTTGGGAGAGGTGAGGATGACGCCGGCTCCCAGACCAGTGCGCATTTTTGAACCATCAAAATGCATCCGCCAATGAGTGGAGTCTGGTGCAGGCGGCAAATATTGGGTCTCAGCCCAATTGACGAGGAAGTCGGCCAGCACTTGTGATTTGATGGCGGTGCGGGGCTGGTAGTAGATGGTGTAAGGGGCCAGATCAATAGCCCACCTAGCCACTCGGCCAGAAGCATCCCGGCTTCCGATGATCTCAGCAAGCGGGGCTGTGCAGACGACGGTTATTGGGTGCTCTTGAAAGTAAGGCTTCAGCTTCTTGGCGGCAAAGTGCACGCCATAACACATCTTCTGGTAATGGGGGTAGTTTTGCTTGGAGGCGGACAATACTTCGCTCAAGTAATACACCGGTCTCTGGACCGGCAATGCTTTGTCCTTCTCCTTGCGCTCTACTACCATGACTACGCTGACAACCCGACTGGTGGCTGCAATGTAGAGGAGCATGGGCTCCTTCTCAGTCGGAGCCACCAGGATAGGTGAGGTTGCCAACATCTTCTTGAGTTGGAGAAACGCTTCGTCCGCCTTGTCGTTCCACTCAAAAAAAGTGGTCTTCTTCATGAGTTGGTATAGGGGAAGGGCCTTCTCACCCAGCCGACTAATGAAACGGCTGACCGACGCCAGGCAGCCGGTGAATTTCTGTACGTCCAGCAGTCGGGTGGGTACTTTCATCATCTCAATTGCCTTGATCTTCACGGGGTTGCATTCTATGCCGCGCTCTGAGACCAGAAAGCCGAGAAGCTGGCCGGCTGGAACTCCAAAGACACATTTCTCCGGGTTGAGCATGATCTGGAATCGGCGCAAGTTCTCAAAAGTCTATTTGAGGTCCTCCAGCAGCGTGCCATGCTTCTCCATCTTCACCACCACATCATCCACATATACATGGGCATTTCTGCCGAGTTGCTTGAGGAGGCACTTCTGCATGCAACGCTGAAACGTGGCGCCGGTGTTTCTCAAGCCAAACGTCATGGTCAGGTAGCAGAAGGCTCCAAACGGCATGATGAAGGCGGTCTTCAGCATGTCGGCCGGGTTCAGCTTGGTGGTACCCGGAGTATGCATCCAAAAAACTCAACAGCTCGCATCCGGCTGTGGAGTCTATCACTTGATCAATCCTTGGCAGAGCGAAGGGATCTTTGGGGAAGGCTTTGTTGAGGCTGGTGTAGTCAATGCACATGCGCCACTGCTTGTTTTTCTTCAACACTAGGACTGGTGTGGCTAGCCATTCTGGAAAGAACACTTCCATGATGAATCCTTCTGCTAGAAGCCGAGCTATCTCTTCTCGGACAACTCTTCTTTTCTCTTCCGACAGGCGGCGCAAGGGCTGCCTGACCGGCTTGACATCAGGTCGGACATGTAGCTTGTGCTTGGTGAAATCCATCGGAACACCCGGCATGTCTTTGGGAGACCATGCAAAGATGTCCCGATTCTCATGGAGGAAGTCGACGAGCTCGCTTTCCTATTTTCTGTCTAGGCCTGTGCCTATGACAGCGTGCCTCTCCGGATACTCCAGGTCCAAGGGTATTTTCTTTGTTTCCTTGGCCGGCTTGAACGAGCCCTCAACCTCCGACTCCTGGGGGTGGGTGACATTTTCGGCTTCTTGCCTGCCAACGCCACCACACGGTCAAGGAGCCGCTTCTCGGCTGCAATCACGAGGGACTCGGCCAGCCGGCTGCTATCTGCGGCGCAAGCGACCGACTTCTTGTAGTCTCCAACTACTGTCAGGATCCCTTGGTACTCGGCATCTTCATCTTGAGGTAGGCGTAGTGGGGGACTGCCATGAACTTGGCAAGAGCAGGCCGGCCAAGCAGTGCATGGTAGGGGCTCTCAAGGTCCACCACTTCAAACCAAACTGGCTCTCAGCGGAAATGATTCTTGTCTCCGAAGAGGACATCAATCTGGGTCTTGCCAATTGGCGAGCAGGAAAGGCTAGGAACTATGCCATGGAATACAGTCCGACTGGGGGTGAGCTGCTTCTGCTTGATTCCCAACTTCTCCATCGTGTCACGGTACAGGATATTGATGTTGCTGCTGCCATTTATCAGGATTCTGGAGAAACGGGCGGCCCGCCTCTCCGTTGAAAGGGTTGCTCCTAGGACCAGGGCATACAAACCAGGGGAAGGCATCACTTCCGGGTGGTCGGCCCTTCTCCAACTGATAGGCTTCTGGGACCAATGCATGAACTCTGGAGTATTGGAGGCCATTGCTTGCACTTCTTGTTGCTGTTGTCGTCTGCTGCGTTTGTCGTCAGCCATGCTGGTGAACACAACATAGGCTCTGTGCTCCTCTGGGTACTCATCTTGTAGTGCACCGACTGGTCGGGCCGCCGGCTGCTAGGGCTGAGGAGGCGGCGGTCCGGCAGGCGGAGGAGGCAGGAGTCCATCTCCCTTGGCGATTCTGGTGAGCAAGTGATACATTCGAGTGGTGTGGTTGGACGGCTTCGCGCTGCTATGGAACTTGCAGGGTGCATCCAAGGTTTGCTTGTAAGAGAAGGCATGCAACCAATTGGACTTTCCGCCCTTCTGCCGCTTGGGGGCCGGCTGCCCTTCTGGCTGCTGATCCTCGACCATCGCCACCTGCCGGCTGGTGAAAGCCGGCTGGGTGGCCTTCCACTTGTTATCACCTGGTTGTTGTCGCCGACCGGTGTCACCAGTCGGAGTCCGAGGTGCCTGAGGTGCCACCTTGCCGGACACATCAACCGGGATTTTCGCCTTTATGGAGGAGTCGGCCGTGGCATGCTTGTCGGTGATGACCAGCAGCTCATCGACGGTCTCGGGCTCGTCGCAGAGGAGTCGATGCTTGAGGAGGGTTCCCTCTTGACACTCGGCAGTGAAGTACTTGATCGCCTGCACCTTGTGCACGCCTTCGCAGGAATTGCGCAGCTCGGTCCAGCGCGTGAGGTAGTCGCGAGTTGACTCCGTGGGCCCTTGGATGCACAAGGAGAGCTGTTGGGGCTTGGGAGCCCTCTTGTAGGTGCTGGTGAAGTTGCGGATGAAGACCTCAGTGAAATCAACCCAGCTGTTGATGCTGCGGGGCTTCAGGTTGTTGAGCCACGTCCGGGCAGTGCCTTGAAGCATGAGCGGGATGTATTTCACGGCAACGCGCTTGTTGCCGTTTGCTATACTGACCGCCGTGGAGTAGTCGACCAGCCAGTCCTCCGGCTTCACGGAGCCGATGTACTTGGGCGTATCTCGCGGGAGGGTGAACCCCTTAGGGAAGGGCTCATCTCGGATTCGGGGGCCGAAACAGGGCGGGCCCAGCGCATCTTCTTCTTCAAGTGCCAGGGATTGGTTGAGACGATCGATCTGATGGCGAGCATCATTCTCTCCCACTCCCTATCAACGGCCAAGGCGGTCGCCGAGTGTCGGATGCGTGACAGGAGGCGGAGTGGGGTACCTCGCTCCACGAGGCGGGGGAGGCGGCAGGTCGCCTCGCCGCTCTACTGCACGAGGGCGGCCGTCCTCGTCCCGCTCGTAGCCTGCTCGTTGCCCTTTCCTCCGCGGGCGCCACCAGTCGGTGTCCGGGAGGTCGCTCCATGATCTTGGCGTGGGGGAGGCTCGTTGTTTCGTCGGGTTGGGACTTCAGCGCGGTAGGCGGCCTCGTGCTGCGCGGCAGCCGCGTCTAGGAGCTGCTGGACCCGCTCCGTCATGTGGCGGAGCTCGTCGCCATTGTATTTGTTCAGCTCATCCGTTACCGCCTGGGCGGCCCGGATGTTCTCTGCAGGCATGGCGTAGACGGGGCGCTCCGCCCCGAACATGCTGGCAATGGTCGCGCCACGCTACCGAACTGTGCCGAGGTGGCTAGGCCCCTCAGGAGCCGGTGTGCTGCCTACGGCCCGGTCCATCTCGCGTAGATAGGTGTCCAAAAGCCGGCGCATGCTGGCCAGGCGGCCAACATTTTCGACAAGCTGGAGGCGGCGTGCCTCCAGCGCCTCAGCGTCCGTGCCCTCGGGAATGGGCGCCATGAGGTCGCGCAGAGTGGCGTCGAGGGGATCTTGAGCACGCCCGTCCGAGTGCTCTTCACTGTTGATGACGAGCACCTCCGTGATGCTGCTCCCGCCGCTGTACTCGCGAGGAGGCAGCTCGTCGTAGACCACCACGTTGGTGGGGAACGCGTCAAGCGACGCTGTGTCGAAGTCGATGATCATCGGTTCGATCGACCCGACGGACTCCAGGTCCACAGCAGGCTCGCTGGCGACATGGAGCTGGTCGAGGAGGCTGACGAGGCGGCTCTCAAGGCAGCTTGTGCCCGCGTCGGAGGCCGGCTCATCGGAGAGGTCGATCTCGCCGACGAGGTCAGCGAGCAGCTCGCTGCGCAGGCGATCTCCGCGCCGTGCAGCGTGTCAGGGTTGACGCCGTCGGGCATGCTGGGCTGGCTTCGCTCGCCAGGAAGGAACACGGTTCCCGTCCAGCGCAGACCTCCGGGAGATGGTGCACCTTGCCCCACGGTGGGCGCCAAATGTCGGGGGTTGGGTGCGACATATGCCAATGGATGGCTTATCATGGTGGGAGCGAGTAGAACGTCGCCGGTGCCTGGAAGCGGGATAAGGCGTAGACACGAACGCCGACGTACTTTACCCAGGTTCGAGGCTCTCCTAGGAGATAACACCCCTAGTCCTGCTCTACGGGGTCTCCGCATGATCACTAAGGCACAAGTGATACAATGGTGCTCCTTGAGCTGTGTGCTAGAGGCAGAGGGAGGTAAGGCTAGCTCTCTTCCTACTCTAGGGGAGTGGCTAGTTCTAATGGAGTGGGAATCCTTTGCATTGGTGTCCTGGGGGGTTTATATAGGCCTACCCCCCAGGAGTACAATCGTAATTCGTCCGGGTGCTGGGCCCGGCTGTCAGTGTCTCCAGCCTCCGGCTTCTCCGCCGACCGCTGGGGCCCGCCGCCTGGTGGGCCTCGCCGACTGGTTGGTGGCTGCTTACTGTAGTCATGTCGTTGGTGACGGGGGCTTGGTCATCTTAGTGTGGCTACAGTCCCGTCGCCTGGTGGGAGGCCATTGTAGCCACACCTGGTCTTATCAGCTTAATGGCATGCTTGCCTCGGGACAAGGGACGGCCGCCTGCTGGAGGTCGGCCCCTCTCGAATCCGTCTAGTCGAGCTTCTGCCGTCTTCCTCGGGGTCACTGCCCGATAGGGCCCGCCTCTAGCAGGCCGTTCCGACAGGCCCTCGTGGGGAACAGGGCTCTGCCTTCCCGTAGCAACGTCAGGGTAGATACGGCACAATGCTCCATCGTGCGGAGATCTCCGTCTGTACGGAGCACTGCAGCCACGCCCGTCTCGAGCGTGGGAGGCGACGTGCTTCACTGTAGCCATGCTTTGACTTGTACTCTTGATGGGGGCTCGGCCGCTCCGTAGTTGTGAGGTGGCCGCCTGCCCGTTGCCGCCCTCTCTGGAGGGCGACCGCCAGGAGCCGGTCACTCGGAGCGCCGTTGACTTGGGTCGGCCGCCCTCTGGCAGCCGCCCGCTGTGCCAGCCGGACCCAGAGGGCGGAGCTTCAGCTCGGGGTCTAGCCAGGCGGAGCTGGCCCAAAGTCTTGATAAATCCAGGGACTCGGGTGAGCCTACCCGTGGCCCATTACTCCGACAGTCCCAGTTGTGCGTGTTCACGTGTGTGTGCATGTGCGTGTGCGTGTGTGTGTGTGTGTGTGTGTGAGAGAGAGAGAGAGAGAGAGATAGAGAGAGACCCATCGGTCGATGCTCGTAAATACATCTTTCAGCCATATGCACTACTGATGCTCAGTAAAAACTTATATAGTTGACACACTCATATAGAACATCATAGCACACTGAACTTGCATACAAAAATTTCACGCAGGTGGCACAATCAGGATGGAAGCAGTGGATCGCTACGAGAAGGGCTATGTTGAAACCAACAAAGTCGTACATAACGGTTCATCATCTTTATCAATGACGGGGAAATATCTTGAATGTTGTGTGATAACCCACAAGTATAGGGGATCGCAACAGTTTTCGAGGGTAGAGCATTCAACCCAAATTTATTGATTCGACACAAGGGGAGCCAAAGAATATTCTCAAGTATTAGCAGCTGAGTTGTCAATTCAACCACACCTGGAAACTTAGTATCTGCAACAAAGTGGTGGTAACGGTAACGAAAGTAAAGACAGCAAAAGTAATGTTTTTGGTATTTTGTAGTGATTGTAACAGTAGCAACGGAAAAGTAAATAAGCGAGAACCAGTATACGGAAAACTCGTAGGCACCGGATGAGCGATGGATAATTATGCCGGATGCGGTTCGTCATGTAACAGTTATAACATAGGGTGACACAGAACTAGCTCCAGTTCATCAATGTAATGTAGGCATATATTCCATATATAGTCATACGTGCTTATGGAAAAGAACTTGCATGACATCTTTTGTCCTACCCTCCCGTGGAAGTGGGGCCCTATTGGAAACTAAGGATATTAAGGCCTCCTTTTATTAAATAACCGAACAAAGCATTAGCACATAGTGAATATATGAACTCCTCAAACTATGGTCATCACCGGGAGTGGTCCCGATTATTGTCACTTCAGGGTTGCCGGATCATAACACATAGTAGGTGACTATAGACTTGCAAGATAGGATCAGGAACTCACATATATTCATGAAAACATAATAGGTTCAGATCTGAAATCATGCCACTCGGACCCTAGTGACAAGCATTAAGCATAGCAAAGTCATAGCAACATCAATCTCAGAACATAATGATAAATCTCATCCAACCCATCACCATCCAGCAAGCCTACGATGGAATTACTCACGCACGGCGGTGAGCATCATGAAATTGGTGATGGAGCATGGTTGATGATGACGACGGCGATGAATCCCCCTCTCCAGAGCCCCGAACGGACTCCACACTACTAGGAAAAGGGCTATAGATGGAAATGACACTAATGGCGCACCAGACATGTGGTGCGCCATTAGTATATACTAATGGCGCACCACCTTCTGATGCGCCATTAGTGTTGAAACTACTAATGGCGCACCCTGCCTACGGTGCGCCATTAGTACCAATTTTTTTTGAACTAGTGCACCTGTCCAAACATACTAATGGCGCACCGTGGGTGTGGTGCGCCATTACTAGTTAAACTAGTAATGGCGCACCATGCCACGGTGCGCCATTAGTAACCTTGGCCACCACTTCC
>NC_041385.1:772896019-772896922 GCF_002162155.2 Triticum dicoccoides
TTTCAGTTTTAAAAAAAATAAAACAAAATGATAAAAATGTCAAAAAAATAAAAGAAAATAAGTTTCCCATGTGATATGTGGCCTAGTTGTTGGCAGCCTTTGCAAATATGAATTTTGACTTCATTTGCAAAATCTCGCGAGAATTTGTAAAAATGGGCATAACTTTTGCATACTAACTCGGATGAAAAAGTTTTTTATATGAAAAATCATCTACTCGAAAAGTTACATCCAAATTTAATGGGGGGAACCCCGTTAAACATTTCCAAAATCCTCAAAAACCTAACAGAAAAAAAGATACGGGGCTTTTAAGATCTAGAGAGGCAAAAAAAATCAAAAATATTCAAACTTACAAATGGCGCACCTGCCCATGGTGCGCCATTAGTATCTTCCCTCCTTCAAAATTCAAAATAAGTCAAAAAAATATAAAAAAAAATTACTAATGGCGCACCTGACCATGGTGCGCCATTAGTATCTTCCCGCCTTCAAAATTCAAAATAAATCAAAAAAATAAAATAAATTACTAATGGCGCACCTGCCCGTGGTGCGCCATTAGTATCTTCCCGCCTTCAAAATTCAAAATAAATCAAAAAAATAAAAAAAATTACTAATGGCGCACCTGCCCGTGGTGCGCCATTAGTATCTTCCCGCCTTCAAAATTCAAAATAAATCAAAAAAATAAAAAAAAATTACTAATGGCGCACTTGCCCGCGGTGCGCCATTAGTATGCCGTATATATGGCTGGTCCTCTCCTCCTCTCTTCATTTCATCTTCCCTTCTCTCCTCCACCATACTTCTCCTCTCCGGTGACCTCCTCCTCCTCTCCGGCGACCTCCTCCTCCCTCCTCCCTCCTCCCTCCTCCCCTCCCCTCCCCTCCCCTCCCCTCATGGTTTCTTCTCCCTCCT